>NC_057802.1:57653229-57878131 GCF_018294505.1 Triticum aestivum
CCCTGAAAATCGTCTGACCCAAAAGTCGATTCAGTCGACTGAAGTGTAGCTAAATCGGAGTAGCATCGCAAGCAAGAGCAAGAGCGAGAGCAGCAGCGCGAGCAAGAGCAATAGCAAGAGCAGACCAGGCAGGGGACCGAGAGCAAGAGCAATAGCAGCAGCGCGAGCGAGAGCTAAAGCAGCAGCAGCTCCTACTGATGTGGACGTCGCCGCCGATTGAGCGACGCCGTGGAGGAAGTGGCCGGCGACGCCGCCGTGGATGGAGCAGCGCCGTGTCGGCTTGGGACTGAGCGCCGGCAGCACCGTGAGATCGAATCAAGAAGAAAATGCGGCGGTTAGTGTACAACCTCTTTGGTGGCGCCGATTAGGCCGCAGCTTCATCCGAGGAAACGGTGATGATGATGCTCTTCCGGTGGTGCAGGTGAAGACGGCGGTGTGGGAATGGAGGTGGCGTGAAAGATGAGGGGAACGTCGGGGCAGCTCCTTGGAGGTGGAGGACGGGGTGGCTGAACCGGCGGGACGATGAGATCGACGACGAATCCTCATCCGGTACGATGGATGAGGGACGTCGAGGTGTTGCTGTGGACGACGTCGTCGGGGAAGAGGCCCCGGCTGAGTGGCGAACGGAGCAGGGTGTGGGGTTTCGTCGCGGGTTTTCGCGGCCTCGGTGTACGAATGGGTGGGCGGATGGGATGGCAGTGGGGAACCATGGCTTAGAGACGCGCTTGTCCGAAATGTGGGGTAAGTTACGAAAGTACCCCCACCGATTTGAGGCGGTTCTTTCGGTTCAGGGGTAGCACGGGCATTTCGCATGTCGGGATTTCACAGGAGGTGGGAGTTTTCGCGCGCGTTGTAATTTCGGAATAGCAAGGCACAGGTTGAGATGGAGGGAGTTGTCGGAGCACAACGAGACAAATATTTTGGGCTAACAAGGCGCGGGTTGAAATTTCCAGACAAGCCTAACATGTACTGTACCAAATCAATGCGCACTACAAATGTCATTCAAAACTTTGAATTCATGTTATGTTCAATTAAAATATTTCCCTACATGTATAATGCATGCAACCTACTACTGAAATGAACGTTTTAGTGCATTCCAAACGTATATACTACCGCTTCAATATGAACTAAATTTGAATTTGTTTCTCTATTTGAATAAGATCTACAGTAATGATTGTTGTGAAGTCAAAGCATTTGAATTCGTTTCTCTGTTTTAATAAGATCTACAATCATCATTATTGTCAAGTTAAACCATCGTTTGTGTATTATCTTCACAGCACACCACATGATTAGTCTCGAGTTACATATGAACTATGTGTACTATATGAACTCGAACTAGATTTTTGAATCCACTTTATTTTGATTTCAAATCACATTAAATTTCCAGCTCTAGCTGGATCTTCATAATCTAAACCATGTCTCATATGTATAATGTGTTTATCACATTATGTATGGTGCCCCGCCCCCTACGCCTACAAGTATTTAGATGTGAGTTGCAAACACCACACATTACCACAAATTCAAATAAAATGTGAGAATGTTCGATATATAGTATTGTTTAGATTGTTCGATATTTAGTTGTAAGCTGCAAACACCACACATTATCACAAATTCAAATAAAATGTGAGATTGTTTGATGTATAGTATGGTTTAGATTGTCCGGCATTTAGCTGTGAGTTGCAAACGCCATGCATTATCACATTATGGTATAACATGTGCACAACACGTGTATCACCGCTATATTCATGCATGCAATGTTTAAAACACTATGATCTCCTATTCAAATATATGAATCCGCTTTCATATCACATTATGATCTTTGTTAGTCTCTTACACCCACACAATCCTCTAACCTTTGTAGCTACCACTAACTTTCTCTCGTGCATGCACATGCTCTCCTCGCCCTCCCCCTCCCTCGGCATTCTATCCACCGGGCACATTCATTTTTTTTTCTTTAGGTCGTTCTCCCAGAGTCTCCACAACTCCTTTCCTACAAACACCGATCGATAAACCTCTCCAGCGATGCGTGCCTACAACATACACACACACCTTCAATCTCCTCCTTTATGTGTCCTTGCCTCGTGTCTCTCATACGGTCAGACACATGTGTAAACTCTCGCCCTCTTTTCATCGATCTCACAACCGCACACTCCTCCCCCTATCTAGCTAGTACTTGGGCCTCTCGCACCACCTCCTAGCTCCATTCTCTCTGTCTATCCATCTTGTTGGGCCTTATTTGCCTCTAACAAATGGACGTACACCGACCGATCTCTCGCTATACATATAGCTAGCTAGGTCCTTATAACTCGTTTTTACCCACACGTCAATCGATCTACCTCATTAGTTGTGTCTCTCCCTTCCTCCGACAAACAACAATTGATCTACCGATCTAGTTAGGTTTGCTTACCAAACACATGGTTCCCCTTCATCATCCATGGATGCGTCCCGACAGATCTATCATGCACAGGCACACACAGAAACACATCCCCACTCTTATTGATAATATTGCAGTTCCACCCTCAGTTTGTTGAGTAGGCCTCTCCCACCATCTTTGAGAAGCAACTCCATCACCCATCCAGCACTCTACCCCTCTCCCTCCCTCTCTCTCTCCTCGCTCTCTCTCTCTCTCTCTCTCTGTCCCATCATAATTCCCATCCTTCAGTTATGTATGGATGTCGACTGATCTCCCTCAAGACATAGCTGGGTCTCTCCTTCTCAACACATATACGAGTCGTTCTACCTCTATAGTTAGGCCTCTGCCTACCCCTCCCCCACCCCTCCCCCCCACACACACCGATACATCGAGCGCTCTAGTCATGTCTCCCTGCCACACACAAACTTGACATGTGCCCTCTAACGTTCCGGTAGGCCAGTCGCCCTATATCTTTGACTTGCACACACACACAATTTCGATGGCTCTCTTCATCGATCTCGCACCGACCCACTTGATCCTCTCTTCGACTCTATCGATAGCTATGACCCCTCCCTCTCTTCTCGTGGATTGCCCGACCCTCTATGTATGATATGGATAGGCCTCCATTTCACACACATTGCATGCAAAATTTTGTTTGAGATGTCATCGACACATATTCCCACAAATAATTCACGAAATCAACCCCCAGCCCACCCCCACCCCAAAACAAAAAACACTCACGAACGCGGTTTGTATCTCTCTCACACACCCACGTAGGTGGGGGACGTGCACGAAGAGAAGAGGTGCATGCACGACGCACGTACTCCCGTCTGTTTCCCAACCACACCCGCGCGGTACATGGTGGAGCTCATTTCTGTACGAAAAAGGCAGCCCACGTGGTAATTTGGCACGTGTACTGGTTGTCCACTTGGTGGAGGGAGGATCGTCTACCACGGGTGAACAAACAAATTGTGACTTGACGTGTTATGTTAAAAAAAGAGGCAAACCATGTGGGGCCTACCTTAGAGGCAAGGCTCTATACACCGGAGTACTTTCGATGTGTCCCATCAACTCGCAGAACGAGGAGAAGCTTGCTTAGTACGCTGTCTCCCCCGCCCACGGGCGCGGTGGCTCGCAGGATGAGGTGAAGCTTGCTCCGCCTTACGCCCGCTCCCTCGCCCATGCGCGCGGTGGCTCGCAGGACGAGGAGAAAAATTTACTACTCCCTTCGTTTACTCCTCGTCCCTACTACCTTGGTTATAGAGATTATATCATATTGTTTGGAATATATATGTCCTTTAGTTGATTTCAATATGAACTACTAGTACATACTCCAAACACTGATGTATATAGACGTATTTTAGAGTGTAGATTCACTCATTTTGCTCCGTATGTAGCAATCGCCCTCGCCCCTCGACCCTCGCCCACGTGGTGGACGTGCAACAATTCATTCGGTCTCATATAGCCAGAACGATATATACTGCACTACCATTATTGCTCCACTTCCCGAAGAGGCGAAGAGCCAATCGCAAGGTTAATATTTTGGAGATGCCAAGCGCAAGGTTAGAGGAGAACGAGTAGTAGGTGCCGCGTCATTTATAAATAAAGTTTTTTTCTTCAGTGGCACGTACGCAATATGATAGGTTCATATGGAGAGAAAAGGAAACTGCTCCACTATATACATAGTCAGGACGGGCCAGCCTACATGGTTGCTTGCTGGGGTTGCTCTCTTCACACTCTCTCGCACAAAACGACTGTGGCCACATCTCTAACATCCCGGCGGATCACGTCCGCTTGGGGAAGGGGTGGATGCTTAGTGTAGATGCGGTGGCCGTCGCCGACGGCGAAAACCCACTGTCGGCACGTCCCGATGAGGGGTCCCCGACGTTCTCTCTCACAAAGCCGGTGAGGTTGCCTTCGTCCCTTGCTCACTGCCGCGACGTGGGCAGTAGCTGCCTCCCGCCGCCCTCCTCAAGGTTGTGCTACGTCCCTCAGGTACAACTCCCTTTACAGCCGGCTTGCACCACTGCTCCAGCTGCCCACATCACTCCCTGTGGATATTTCTCTACTTCTTTGCCCCGCACATACCTCTACTGGCTTCTACGTACTGTATTTGTGATGAGTTTATGTCTGATCAACTAGTCCCAGTAATCTTATTCTAATCACGCTTCTTCAATTTCTTTGCCACAGGGATGCTCATCTCGATTTTGGTGAAACTGCACAAAATGATCCGATGGTCAAAAGGTTACAAACTTCATTTATTAGGAAGCTCGAACGTTGCCAGCAACTTGAAGCCTGGTCAGGGTTCACGGTTCAAGGGCTAGGGACTGCGTGGATCATTTTTTTCTTTAGCTGCCTCTGTTCCAAAATAAGTGTCAACTTTAGTAGTAGTACATATTTGCACAAAGTTGAGACACTTATTTTGGAACGGAGGGAGTACATATTTGCTATGATCTGTCAATCATTGAGATGCAATAGCATGCATGTTAGTCTCCTTTGTATTTGATGAAATGTTGCAACGGGAAACCTTGGACGCAAGATACATGTAACAGAAGCTAGAAGCTTCATAGCATTGTACAAATTTATCTCGCTGATAAATTATAGTACGTACTATACTAGTACTTCCTCCGTTCCTAAATATAAGTCTTTGTAGAGATTTCACCATGAACCACATGCAGATGTATATAGATGCATTTTAAGTGTAGATTCATTCATTTTGTTCCGTATGTAGTGGAATCTCTACAAAGACTTATCTACTAGTAATAGCTAGCCCCCACTACTAGGATCTATCCTCTCCTTGAGCCACATCATCAAAATTGATGTAGCCGTTAGATGAAGTAAATCAGTCCATAATAGCCGTCTGATCTAGACGTTGAGAGGCTCCGCACTAAGCCACATGCAAGCATGCAGAAATACCGTGGCACATGCATGTGAGTGGATTTTAAATCACATCAACATGTCTGCATGCAAGCATGCACCGGTAGCATGCATGTAAGTGAGCTTTTAAGTCCCATTAACATGTCAAAAAGAAAAATATAATCCCATTATGCAGTAGGAGTTGGCTGATCTTTTTTCCTTATGTGGGATGATCTAAATGATGATGGGAGCTTATTTAGTTTGGCTACCACATTTGTCATGCGGTTATAGAGTTTTTTTAGTTCTATGAAATCGATAATTTTGCGCAGAGAGATATACCGCTATTCCGCGGCAACGCGCGGGGACTCATCTAGTAATATTTAGGAACGGAGGGAGTACTATGTAAAGAGTTAGGTGTTGCACGGTGATAGTGTGAGGTGGGCCATGTAATCACTGAGCCTGCGTGTTTTCACTGCTCTTGCACGCCTCCGCTGTACGAATGGAGAAAATTGTAATCTAGTAGTAGTACCTCCTTTCGCCGAAAGCGTGGGACATCCAGCAGTCCTACCACCTTAGTAATAAAGACCAATGAGCCGTCAAATCACATAGGCCCAACAGTAAGTTGGACGGACGAAGCAACCATCACTCTTGCGCTAGTGAGAGGTCGCGTCCGCTCTGCCCGGGCATGAATGCGGCACCGATTCTTTGGAGCGGCGCTGACCGTTTCGGGTGGGAAGCGCGCACAGGCGATGGAGGGGCTTTGGGTGGGCCAGGCTGGTCAGGAGCGGGCATGGCAGCTGTCCGCATGTCCCTACCAGACACGCCCGGAAAAGAGAGGATGCACCGACTCTCGCGGCTAAAATCGTACACTACACAACATCTCTCTGTAGGAGTAGGTCGATCTGTCGCTTTCTCTAACACACACATGCTGTTAAACACACACACACACACACACACGCACACGCACGCACCTTGGTCCCGTTGCACCTTCTAACGTGACTTATTACACCTAGATGGAGGGAGTAGTAAGTATACGAGATACGGTGGCACACTGACTTAAGTCGAATACAAGTGCCCAAAATTTGTGTGCATGTTATAATAAGGATTCACTTAAAATAGTACGTGAGCGAACAGAGGGATCGATTGGACAGTGTTCCCGAGCAGTAGCGAGATGTGTGAGGTAAGATACACCGCTGGCGCTTTTAATTTTTCTTATTAATTTGTTTGTTTCACCCTCTGACTGGTGGGACCCAACGTACTACGTGGAGAGATGTAAGGTGACTAAGGCTGCACTATTTCTACACCACTGTGGATAGTGTTACCACCAAAGCCACATGACACGATTATGATTGAAATCCCGATGACTCCCACATACACACACAAAAAACATGGCATGCTTGTCACACGAATGCAGGAATGTATAAAAGGTTATTTCCCTCTCGTTGAACATAACAGGAGGGTTGTGTTGCTGGTTAGCCTGTTCGCTCATCAAACTTGAGGTCTCGGGTTCGATAACTACACTTGAGCATAATTTGTGCCAGGAGGATTCTTTGACTGGTCAAAATGTTTTCTAGGGTTTGCACGCTTCACACTCTCTCTCCAGTATATGTATACACGCTGGAGCCTCAGCGCTTGTAGTTGCTCCCTTCACACTCTCTCGCCCTCTCCCGCTGGAGCCTCAGCGTTTGTAGTTGCTCTCTTCACACTCTCTCGCCCTCTCCAGATCTAAACAAGACTTCGTTGGCCTCTCTCTCCCCTCACTGCTGCTCAAAGAGCCAGCAGGATCCGTCCGCCGGGAAGGGAAGGAGGCTTAACGTTGTCGCCGTCGGCGAGGGACTACCGGCGCAGCTGTTCACTTTCCACCCAGCGGCGGCGCGGGAGGGCCTCCGACCCCTTCTTCTTCGCCGCCGTCCCCTCGCCCACCGAACCACGCCCCAAGTACCTTAAGGTATAATTTACTTACTCCACATGCATTGCTCTAGCTGCCTGTATACCATGAATCTAGGATGTGGTTCAAAGAGGAAAGGAGTGGGGGAAAGTAGTGGGAAAAGTTGTATATAGCATGAATCTAGGACGTGGTTCAAAGAGGAAATGAAGGGGGAAAGTTGTATAGCATGAATCTAGGACGTGGTTCAAAGAGGAAAGGAATGGGGGAAAGTTGTATCGCATAAATCTAGGACGTGGTTCAAAGAGGAAAGGAAGGGGCGACCGTACTAGTTCAAAAAGGAAAGGAAGGGACAAGGCTGTAGAGTTTGAGCAGGACTAGATTTGCTGCGCTCACATAGGGAAAGGTGTCTAAAGATAACAAAACTGGGACCAACACAAATATGCTCCTTGGTTGTTTGTTCTTTGTTGCAACAGACTGTGCATGACCACAGTACATCGGTAGATGCGCATGGTGCTGGTGCGTCCACTGTCCCGTGCAACTCATTAGTTGTTGTTAATCTAAGGCCCTGTTTGGTTAAAAACTCCCTAGTCCCTACCTGGTTGGTTCCAGGGAGTAAACATGGACTAGAGGTTATTAAATGACATGCTAAAAGACCATGTTACCCCTAGTAATGAACTAATAGAGACAAGGTGCGATGCGTGGCAGGGGCAACTGTTGGAAAAAGTCCCAAAAAGACTCCCTCGGGTTCTTCTTTCTTTAGTCCCAAATGCCCACTTTTAGTCCCTAGAAGTCCCTCCTGTTTGGTTTAGATGGGACTGACACGGAGTTTTTTAGTCCCTACACCAAAATGTCCCTGTAAACAAACACCCTCTAATAATGCCGCTGGAAAATTGGTGCAATGCCACAGTTAAAAGCAAATTACATGTTTAACGAATTTTATTGTTAATATAATCTCTATGTTAATATTAATCAATGCCACCGTTTGAGAAATGCTACTGTCTTGCTTTCTTTCCCATTTAGATACGGTAGATGCTTCTTTTTGTTGGCTTCTGTGTCATCCACCGTTATTGACCACTAATTGTTTCCTTTGCACCTCTGTGTAAACAGGGTTATCTACTTCGCCTCGTTGCCATTGTGACCTTTTGTTGCACTGCACAAAACACTTTTGTTTTAAGAGTGTTTTGTGCAGTTCAACCAAAATGTCACACCGACAATGTTGCTTGATTGCTTGATCTTAGTGGAACTGCACAAGAGGAGATCTTACTTCCTATCCGTTAAGGCGAATTTGGTTCAGATCTTCTTCTTGTGAGTTGTTTGAATTCCGCATCATGAGAGGTCAGTACTAGCCTTCTTTCACATGATTCTGTAGTGTGCTTTCATATGTTGTGCTACTTGTACGATAATGTTGCTTGATTTTAGTGAACTGCACAAATGGAGACAAGACTTCCAATCTGTATGTGCACCATAATATCCCATTGAGGTAAGATAAGGATATTTCACAAGGAGCAGTTGAAGGATGGTTACATTACTCCCCACAAGACCAAACTAACTTCAGCTCAGAAGGACTGACAAATCTCCATTTTTTTGCTGTGATGCGCGAGTACAATGTTGTTCTAGGATTCTTTCTGGTGAGTTCCATTTTTCTAAAAGTGTGCTCTACATGCACCATGTATGTGCCTGTTGAAACTGTCAATTCATAGTACAGTTTGCTTTATACTAATCACTTTTTTGTATTTGTGCAAACAGGGGTGCTCACTTGATTTCAATGGGAACTGCACAAAATGTTCATGAATACATCGAATCATTCATTTCCACCACAAGAAAGGAGGTGCCGATAAGTTCAAGGCGTTGCAACATATAAGGGCGAAATCATACAAGCTACGCGCGAATTTGGTTGATTTTGGTGGAACTGCACAAAAAGAACAGCTGGTTTATTTAGCACGAGGTGCCATGTCAATGTCCGAACTGATGGCAAACCCTGCCCATTCCACAATCGTAGGCATTTGATATTTTGGAATGGGACAACCTTGTCAAATTTTGGTCATTGATTTTAGCAAGACATGCATTTGATATTTTCGAATGGGGACGCCCTTTGCTGTCAGCAGCGTCGATCAATTTTTTCTTTATTCTTTAGTTGTGAAGTAAATATTGCCTCTGACATGTGAGTAGCTGAGATGCATAATCATCGATTGTTTTGAATGTTCTCTATGAATTGCCAGGCCTGTGTGTTTGATTGCAATGTACAGAAACGCTAAAAAGCTGCTCAAACTCTTTGTACTCCTTCTGTTCCTTTTTACTTCACACATTGTGAAAGTGCATACTTTTTTGTATAATATTGGTCAAATTAGAGATACTTTGAATGCAGACAAAACTTGTATGCAGACTAGAAAGGACCGGAGGGAGTACATGTGAAACTGTTGCAAACGAGGTGATCACCCTTGCAATAATGCTAGTACGTATTGTTTTGCATGTTCATCCAATGCCAGTGATACAGGAATTCGAACTAATCAAAATAAATTCATTCATACACGGTCGGATTTCATATAAACATGCCGGATTTCATTACATTTCATACATTCTTCAACTAAAAAGGGGTGCGCTGGAGGTATAATTAATTAACCGAAGCTACCCACCTGTGTCCCACTGAGCCAAATAGAAGCTTCAGTGACTTAACTGCAGGTGCAGTTGCGTAACTGACATGTGGCCTCTTGGGCCCACGTGTCAGTCAGCCAACTGCACCAGCAGTTAAGTAGAAGCAGCGTTCTTCTCCAGCGCAGCTCTTCGACTCCACGTCGCCGCCAAGAAGCTAACCGACCGTCAATGGTCAACCCGCCTAGCTTGGCTTCAACCGGAGGGTAGCAGCGGTGGCCTTACTTGGACCCGAGCGGCGGCGACCTACCGTGTTCTACTCTTCCTCGTTTTCTATGTGGCGCGGCCTCGTTGAAAGCGGGGCGGGGCCTCGGCGGAGCCGGCGATGTCCTCTGTCTCGTTGCCGGCGGGCGGCGCCTCAGCGGAGCGGTGGAAATCCTCCCCCATGTTGCCGGCAGGGTGGGGCCTCGGCTGAGCCGGCGATGTCCTCTGCCTCGTTGTTGGCGGGGCGGGGCCTCGGCGGAGCCGGCGGTGTCCTCTGCCTCGTTGTTGGCGCCGCGGGGCCTCGGCGTAGCAGGGCCTCGTCGACGCCAGCAGAGCGGGGACTTGTCGGAGCCGACATTGTCCTCTGCCTCGTCCTCGGTCTCGCCAAACAGCGCCTCGCCCGCTTCATCGCCCTCTTTGCTAGCCTCTTTGTAGGCGGCCGCAGCCTCCCCCACCCGCATGCGGTACCGCCAGCGCTCGAGGCGGCCCTTGCGGGCAGAGCGGTACGAGTCGAGCAGCGCCTCCTGCTCCGCCCACTCCGCGGCGATCTGCTCCTCCGCCTGCAGGTGCTCCTGGAGGAGATGGTGGTTGTAGGCGGCGTCGGCCTGCGCCTCCCGGAACTGCTCCTCACGCATCTGCCTGACCCTATCCATATATTGGGCACGGGCCTCGCCAATGGTCATGGTGCAATGCACCGGCGAGGATGGCGCGGAGGAGGGGGTTGGCGCCGGATCATCGACTACCATGTTCTCCATTGGGACGTTGTCGTCCTCCGGCTGCCTGCCGGCCAGCCGGTCGACAGCAATGGCTGCCATCTCCTTGTGGTCAGTCGTCCGCCCATCCCGAAGAGCGCTGGAGCGTGAGGAAGCCATGGTGGGCAGTAGTGGTGTGGACAGGAGAAAGGGAACGGATGCGGATGACTGGGCCTATGGCCGGCGCAGCAGTTTATATAGCAATGGTGGGCGGGCGGAGGGACGGACGTGTGGCGCTGGAGTAGCTGCCTCGGCAACCGCATATCATTAATGTGGGCGGCAGATGGACGGACGGACGACAGTTGTGTCATTTGAAGGCGGAGCAATCGCCTGGACCGGGAAGTGGGGCGGGCGGCGCTCACAGTTTCGGGCGGAAAGCGCGCGCGGGCGAGGAGATGACTTTACTTGGAGAGGATGACAATGGGGACCCACCAGGTCCATAGCCTCACGTACGCAAGTGCCTCCTTATTATATATATAACTATAATTTATTTTGCTTCCTCCTAGTTTCCTGACATCACGGTCCCACACCATTGTCAACCTATGTAGTAGTCAGTAAACGAGAGAATTGCACAAGAAGCGGCCGACAGCTGGGACCAAGCAGCTCGATCAGTATTTGTCTTTTTGAGGTGTGAGCACTATAGAGTTTTTCGATGTTTAGCCCAGACATTAATTTTTCTCCTCTGAACAACAACGAAAACATCGCTGCAGGTATTAACTGGGCGGGCTGTGGCCCGTCTAGCCCAGGCCAGATATCCAGCCCAGATATTAATTTTTTTCAAGCTGAAAATGGCTAGCCCAGCTATACTTTTTTTAGGAATACCCAGGCAAGGTCAAGTTGTTATTCTCCGCCCCGCTGGGCTGCAAATCTTTCCTAGGAGGGATGCATTAGGCTTAACAAGAAAATGGGCTTTAAGAAATAATAAATGGGATGTAATTATAAAAACTGGGCAGTAACTATAAAAAATGCACCAAACACGTGATTACTTTATAAAATATTATTTTTGGATAATGAAAATTTTAATTTCATTAATTGTTGCGAGCGCAATGTTTCGTTGGATTTTTACGTAATATAAATTTATATTGAAATTGTATTTAATCTGACTAGAAATTTCGGGATAAAAATATTTCGGATCCCATCAAAATGTGGGAAATTTTATTGAATTCTGTTTTGAACGGTTGGTTGAAATGGGCTGTACTTTTAACAAACTGTAAATGGGCTGTAGTAAATTCCATTAGAATTCAAAAATGGGCTACACATTCTTACAAATCTCAAATGGGCTATAAGTTCTTTGCCACACACTTCTGGCCTTACTAAGTTGATGCGTCCCCTAAAAAAATAGAGTTGACGCGTATGCAAGGCTTTGTTTACTTATAGTCAACACACGGTTCTAGCAGCAGTGGCCGTTGGATGTCCATCCAACGGATGCCGTGCTTCTTCTTCAATCACAGATATTCTAGCTTCACCCGCCCAAAAAATGATTCCTCCCCCTGACATCTGGGGCGCACCGTTTCGGAAGCTGACCTGTGGGCCTACTAAGCTGATCTGCATGCATTCAAAAAAAAAGTTGACGTACCAAGGGCTTTGTCAACTTAGTAAATATAAACGATTCTAGCTGCAGTGACCGTACGATGTCCATCCAACGGCCGTCGTGCTTCTTCAACCTCTGGTCTTCTTGCTCCAGCCGCCCAAAGTAGCGCCGGTCGTGCCGCCTGCTCCTGCCTCCTGTGGCCGGCTGTGCTGCCGCGGAGGCCTCACCGCCCCCTACTACTGCCACCGCTGGCCAGGCCATCCCTCCACTCACCCACACCCCCTGTTATTCTGCGGTGACGGCAGCCTCACACCGCAGCCGAACCAGTGAACGCTCGTACTCCTCTCCGCGTGGGCATCCACTGCCGTGTCTTGCCCGGCTCCGCGTCGTCCCCTTCCTAGGCCTTGCCGTCGTCCACCGCCGTGGTGCTCTCGGCGCGGCGTGGTCAATGTGGTCAATAACCGACTTCCATCGGAAGAGTACTATACGTGGAGAGGCTGACAGCTGGGTCCACGGCAGCCGCAAGGAAGTGCCTCCTTATTACGCGGAAAATAATTATTCCTCCACCTGACAGCGGGGACCCACCGGACGGGCCACCAGTATTTTGCGACAAAAATCGTTTGCCCCTGACTGCTGGGACCCCCCGGACGGGCCACCGTATTTCCCGAAAAAAGCGTTCCCCCCACTGTCAGCTCGGACCCACCAGAAGTGCCTCCTTATTACGCACAAAAAAATTAATACTCCCCCGGCTAGCTGGGACCCACCTTGGTGGGAGGCTGACTTGTGGGCCTACTAAGTTGACGGGGACAAAGGGCTTTGATCGGTCGGATCGTGAAGACGTACGACTACATCAACCGCGTTGTGTTAACGCTTCCGCTTTCGGTCTACGAGGGTACGTGGACAACACTCTCCCCTCTCGTTGCTATGCATCACCATGATCTTGCGTGTGCATATGTAAATTTTTGAAATTACTACGTTCCCCAACAGTGGCATCCGAGCCAGGTTTTATGCGTTGATGTTATGCACGAGTAGAACACAAGTGAGTTGTGGGCAATATAAGTCATACTGCTTACTAGCATGTCATACTTTGGTTCAGCGGTACTGTGAGATGAAGCGGCCCGGTCCGACATTACGCGTACGCTTACGCGAGACTGGTTTCACCGTTGCGAGCACTCATTGCTTAAAGGTGACTAGCGGGTGTTTGTCTCTCTCACTTTAGTTGAACCGAGTGTGGCTACGCCCGGTCCTTGCGAAGGTTAAAACAACACCAACTTGACAAACTATCGTTGTGGTTTTGATGCGTAGGTAAGAACGGTTCTTGCTAAGCCCGTAGCAGCCACGTAAAACTTGCAACAACCAAGTAGAGGACGTCTAACTTGTTTTTGCAGGGCATGTTGTGATGTGATATGGTCAAGACATGATGCTATATTTTATTGTATGAGATGATCATGTTTTGTAACCGAGTTATCGGCAACTGGCAGGAGCCATATGGTTGTTGCTTTATTGTATGCAATGCAATCGCCATGTAATTGTTTTACTTTATCACTAAGCGGTAGCGATAGTCGTAAAAGCAATAGTTGGCGAGACGACAACGATGCTACGATGGAGATCAAGGTGTCGAGCCGGTGACGATGGTGATCATGACGGTGCTTCGGAGATGGAGATCACAAGCACAAGATGATGATGGCCATATCATATCACTATATTGATTGCATGTGATGTTTATCTTTTATGCATCTTATCTCGCTTTGATTGACGGTAGCATTATAAGATGATCTCTCACTAAAATTTCAAGATAAAAGTGATCTCCCTGAGTATGCACCGTTGCGAAAGTTCTTCATGCTGAGACACCACGTGATGATCGGGTGTGATAGGCTCTACGTTCAAATACAACGGGTGCAAAACAGTTGCACACGCGGAATACTCTGGTTAAACTTGACGAGCCTAGCATATGCAGATATGGCCTCGGAACACGGAGACCGAATGGTCGAGCGTGAATCATATAGTAGATATGATCAACATAGTGATGTTCACCATTGAAACTACTCCATCTCACGTGATGATCGGACATGGTTTAGTTGATTTGGATCACGTAATCACTTAGATGATTAGAGGGATGTCTATCTAAGTGGGAGTTCTTAAAGTAATATGATTAATTGAACTTGAACTTATCATGAACTTAGTACCTGATAGTATCTTGCTTGTCTATGTTAATTGTAGATAAATGGCTCGTGCTGTTGTTTCGTTGAATTTTAATGCGTTCCTTGAGAAAGCTAAGTTGAAAGATGATGGTAGCAATTACACGGACTGGGTCCGTAACTTGAGGATTATCCTCATTGCTGCACAGAAAAATTACGTCCTGGAAGCACCGCTGGGTGCCAGGCCTGCTACAAGAGCAACGCCAGAAGTTATGAACGCCTGGCAAAGCCAAGCTGATGACTACTCGATAGTTCAGTGTGCCATGCTTTACGGCTTAGAACCGGGTCTTCAACGACATTTTGAACGTCATGGAGCATATGAGATGTTCCAGGAGTTGAAGTTAATATTTCAAGCAAATGCCCGAATTGAGAGATATGAAGTCTCCAATAAGTTCTACAGCTGCAAGATGGAAGAGAATAGTTCTGTCAGTGAGCATATACTCAAAATGTCTGGGTATAATAATCACTTGATTCAACTGGGAGTTAATCTTCCGGATGATAGCGTCATTGACAGAATTCTTCAATCACTGCCACCAAGCTACAAGAGCTTCGTGATGAACTATAACATGCAAGGGATTTATAAGACAATTCCCGAGCTCTTCGCAATGCTAAAGGCAGCGGAGGTAGAAATCAAAAAGGAGCATCAAGTGTTGATGGTCAATAAGACCACTAGTTTCAAGAAAAGGGCAAAGGGAAGAAGAAGGGGAACTTCAAGAAGAATAGCAAGCAAGTTGTTGTTTAGGAGAAGAAACCCAAGTCTGGACCTAAGCCTGAAACTGAGTGCTTCTACTGCAAGCAGACTGGTCACTGGAAGTGGAACTGCCCCAAGTATTTGGCGGATAAGAAGGATGGCAAGGTTAACAAAGGTATATGTGATATACATGTTATTGATGTGTACCTTACTAATGCTCGCAGTAGCACCTGGGTATTTGATACTGGTTCTGTTGCTAATATTTGCAACTCGAAACAGGGGCTACGGATTAAGTGAAGATTGGCTAAGGACGAGGTGACGATGCGCGTGGGAAATGGTTCCAAAGTCGATGTGATCGCGGTCGGCACGCTACCTCTACATCTACCTTCGGGATTAGTATTAGACCTAAATAATTGTTATTTGGTGCCAACGTTGAGCATGAACATTATATCTGGATCTTGTTTAATGCGAGACGGTTATCCATTTAAATCAGAGAATAATGGTTGTTCTATTTATATGAATAATATCTTTTATGGTCATGCACCCTTGAAGAGTGGTCTATTCTTGTTGAATCTCGATAGTAGTGATAGTGCAACTTATTTGTGGCACTGCCGTTTAGGTCATATCGGTGTAAAGCGCATGAAGAAACTCCATACTGATGGACTTTTGGAATCACTTGATTATGAATCACTTGGTACTTGCGAACCGTGTCTCATGGGCAAGATGACTAAAACACCGTTCTCCGGAACTATGGAGAGAGCAACAGATATATTGGAAATCATACATACAGATGTATGTGGTCCGATGAATATTGAGGCTCGTGGAGGATATCGTTATTTTCTCACCTTCATAGATGATTTGAGCAGATATGGGTATATCTACTTAATGAAACATAAGTCTGAAACATTTGAAAAGTTCAAAGAATTTCAGAGCGAAGTTGAAAATCATCGTAACAAGAAAATAAAGTTTCTATAATCAGATCGTGGAGGAGAACATTTGAGTTACGAGTTTGGCCTACATTTGAAACAATGCGGAATAGTTTCGCAACTCACGCCACCCGGAACACCACAGCATAATGGTGTGTCCGAACGTCGTAATCATACTTTACTAGATATGGTACGCTCTATGATGTCTCTTACTGATTTACCGCTATCGTTTTGGGGTTATGCTTTAGAGACGGCTGCATTCACTCTAAATAGGGCACCATCAAAATCCGTTGAAACGACACCTTATGAACTATGGTTTGGCAAGAAACCAAAGTTGTCGTATCTTAAAGTTTGGGGTTGCTATGCTTATGTGAAGAAATTTCAACCTGATAAGCTCGAACCTAAATCGGAGAAATGTGTCTTCATAGGATACCCAAAATAGACTGTTGGGTACACCTTCTATCACAGATCCGAAGGCAAGACATTCGTTGCTAAGAATGGATCCTTTCTAGAGAAGGAGTTTCTCTCGAAAGAAGTGAGTGGGAGAAAAGTAGAACTTGATGAGGTAACTGTACCTGCTCCCTTATTGGAAAGTAGATCACCACAGAAACCAGTTTCTGTGACACCTACACCAATTAGTGGGGAAGTTAATGATAATGATCATGAAACTTCAGATCAAGTTATTACTGAACCTCGTAGGTCAACCAGATTAAGATCCGCACCAGAGTGGTACGGTAATCCTGTTCTCGAGGTTATGTTACTAGACCATGACGAACCTACAAACTATGAAGAAGCGATGGTGAGCCCAGATTCCGCAAAATGGCTTGAGGCCATGAAATCCGAGATGGGGTCCATGTATGAGAACAAAGTATGGACTTTGGTTGACTTGCCCGATGATCGGCAAGCCATTGAAAATAAATGGATCTTCAAGAAGAAGACTGACGCTGACGGTAATGTTACTGTCTATAAAGCTCGACTTGTTGCGAAAGGTTTTCGACAAGTTCAAGGGATTGACTACGATGAGACCTTCTCACCCGTAGCGATGCGTATGTCTGTTCAAATCATGTTAGCAATTGTCGCATTTTATGATTATGAAATTTGGCAAATGGATGTCAAAACTGCATTCCTGAATGGATTTCTGGAAGAAGAGTTGTATATGATGCAACCGGAAGGTTTTGTCGATCCAAAGGGAGCTAACAAAGTGTGCAAGCTCCAGCGATCCATTTATGGACTGGTGCAAGCCTCTCGGAGTTGGAATAAACGCTTTGATAATGTGATCAAAGCATTTGGTTTTATACAGACTTTTGGAGAAGCCTGTATTTAGAAGAAAGTGAGTGGGAGCTCAATAGCATTTCTGATATTATATGTGGATGACATATTGCTGATTGGAAATGATATAGAATTTCTGGATAGCATAAAGGGATACTTGAATAAGAGTTTTTCAATGAAAGACCTCGGTGAAGCTGCATATATATTAGGCATCAAGATCTATAGAGATAGATCAAGACGCTTAATTGGACTTTCACAAAGCACATACCTTGACAAAGTTTTGAAGAAGTTCAAAATTGATCAAGCAAAGAAAGGGTTCTTGCCTGTACTACAAGGTGTGAGATTGAGTAAGACTCAATGCCCGACCACTTCAGAAGATAGAGAGAAGATGAAAGATGTTCCCTATGCTTCAGCCATAGGCTCTATCATGTATGCAATGCTGTGTACCAGACCTGATGTGTGCCTTGCTATAAGTTTAGCAGGGAGGTACCAAAGTAATCCAGGAGTGGATCACTGGACAACGGTCAAGAACATCCTGAAATACCTGAAGAGGACTAAGGATATGTTTCTCGTTTATGGAGGTGACAAAGAGCTCATCGTAAATGGTTACGTTGATGCAAGCTTTGACACTGATCCGGACGATTCTAAATCGCAAACCGGATACGTGTTTACATTGAACGGTGGAGCTGTCAGTTGGTGCAGTTCTAAGCAAAGTGTCGTGGCGGGATCTACGTGTGAAGCGGAGTACATAGCTGCTTCGGAAGTAGCAAATGAAGGAGTCTGGATGAAGGAGTTCATATCCGCTCTAGGTGTCATACCTAGTGCATCGGGACCAATGAAAATCTTTTGTGACAATACTGGTGCAATTGCCTTAGCAAAGGAATCCAGATTTCACAAGAGAACCAAGCACATCAAAAGACGCTTCAATTCCATCCGGGATTTAGTCCAGGTGGGAGACATAGAAATTTGCAAGATACATACGGATCTGAATGTTGCAGACCCGTTGACTAAGCCTCTTCCACGAGCAAAACATGATCAGCACCAAGACTCCATGGGTGTAAGAATCATTACTGTGTAATCTAGATTATTGACTCTAGTGCAAGTGGGAGACTGAAGAAAATATGCCCTAGAGGCAATAATAAAGTATTATTTATTTCCTTATATCATGATAAATGTTTATTATTCATGCTAGAATTGTATTAACCGGAAACATAATACATGTGTGAATACATAGACAAATAGAGTGTCACTAGTATGCCTCTACTTGATTAGCTCGTTAATCAAAGATGGTTATGTTTCCTAGCCATAGACATGAGTTGTCATTTGATTAACGGGATCACTTCACTAGGAGAATGACGTGATTGACTTGACCCATTCCGTTAGCTTAGCACTCGATCGTTTAGTATGTTGCTATTGCTTTCTTCATGACTTATACATGTTCCTACGACTATGAGATTATGCAACTCCCGTTTACTGGAGGAACACTTTGTGTGCTACCAAACGTCACAACGTAGCTGGGTGATTATAAAGGTGCTCTACAGGTGTCTCCAAAGGTACTTGTTGGGTTGGCGTATTTCGAGATTAGGATTTGTCACTCCGATTGTCGGAGAGGTATCTCTGGGCCCACTCAGTAATACACATCACTATAAGCCTTGCAAGCATTGTGACTAATGAGTTAGTTGCGGGATGATGTATTACGGAACGGGTAAAGAGACTTGCCGGTAACGAGGTTGAACTAGGTATCGAGATACCGACGATCGAATCTCGGTCAAGTAACATACCGATGGCAAAGGGAACAACGTATGATGTTATGCGGTCTGACCGATAAAGATCTTCGTAGAATATGTAGGAACCAATCTGAGCATCCAGGTTCCGCTATTGGTTATTGACCGGAGAGGTGTCTCGGTCATGTCTACATAGTTCTCGAACGCGTAGGGTCCGCACGCTTAACGTTACGATGACAGTTATATTATGAGTTTATATGTTTTGATGTACCGAAGGTTGTTCGGAGTCCCGGCTGTGATCACGGACATGACGAGGAGTCTCGAAATGGTCGAGACATAAAGATTGATATATTGGTAGCCTATGTTTGGACGTCGGAATTGTTCCGGGTGAAATCGGGATTTTTCCGGAGTACCGGGAGGTTACCGGAACCCCCTGGTAACTTAATGGGCCTTAGTGGGCCTAGGTGGAAGAGAGGAGAGGAGGCTAGGGCAGGGCCGCGCCCCCTTCCCCCCAGTCCGAATAGGACAAGGAGAAGGGGGCGGCGCCGCCCTTCCTTCTTCCCCTCCACCTCTTCCCCCTCTCTCCTAGTCCAACATGGAAAAGGGGGGAGTCCTACTCCCGGTAGGAGTAGGACTCCTCCTAGGCGCGCCTCTCCTCCTTGGCCGGCGGCCTCCCCCTTGCTCCTTTATATACGGGGGCAGGGGGGCACCTCTCTACACACAATTGATCAACGATCTTTTAGCCGTGTGCGGTGCCCCCCTCCACCATATTACACCTCGATAATATCGTAGCGGAGCTTAGGCGAAGCCCTGCGTCGGTAGAACATCATCGTCATCACCACGCCGTCGTGCTGACGAAACTATCCCTCAACACTCGGCTGGATCGGAGTTCGAGGGACGTCATCGAGCTGAACGTGTGCTGAACTCGGAGGTGCCGTGCGTTCGGTACTTGATCGGTCGGATCGTGAAGACGTACGACTACATCAACCGCGTTGTGTTAACGCTTCCGCTTTCGGTCTACGAGGGTATGTGGACAATGCTCTCCCCTCTCGTTGCTATGCATCACCATGATCTTGCGTGTGCGTAGGTAAATTATTTAAATTACTACGTTCCCCAACAGTAGGTGCCCGCCCAGCTGGTTGGGCTGGCAGCTGCATGTAAATGGTGGTGGAAGCTTGGTTGGCATGGGCCTGGCGGTGGCCTTGCTGGCGTCCTTGGTTGCGTCCTTGCCGGGAGGCCCGGCAAGGGTCTTGCCGTGTGGCCCGGCAAGGGTCTTGCCGCGGCGCGCTGTCGTCCCCGGCAAGGGCCTTGCCGGGGGTCTGGTGGCCTTCCTCGGCAAGGATCTTG
The DNA here is from genome assembly GCF_018294505.1 of Triticum aestivum. Classification (NCBI taxonomy): domain Eukaryota; kingdom Viridiplantae; phylum Streptophyta; class Magnoliopsida; order Poales; family Poaceae; genus Triticum; species Triticum aestivum. The sequence goes on from NC_057802.1 coordinate 57,673,678, forward strand.
CCGAGGATCGTCGTCTTCTAATCCTCATCTGATCTTGAATATGTCTTCACAAAGATCCGCATGCCACCACAGAGGTGCCTTCCCGAGCCTTGGCCCCACGTGGATGATGGTGTTGGGGACCGTGGGCTCAAGGGTGGCTCGCTCTATTGGTGTGGGGCGAGCTGTCCCGGCAAGGGTCTTGCCGGGGCTGCCGAGGCTGCCCCGACAAGGGTCTTGCCGGGGGAACCTGCTTCGTCCCTCTGCTCTTTGTGGTCTTGGCCTTGGCGTTGCTCTTATCATCTTGGGCTTTGGTCTTACCTTGGCTCACCTCCCCTGTTCTGCTTGGTGCGGCCGTGGGCGCGGCTCCGACTGCCCGTGCACAGGTAAAGGGGTACAAAAGCGTGCCCCTCTTTTTGTACACCGACAATTTTAATGGTGAGAATGAAACCCGTGACAAGCCAGCTGAATTCACTAAAGAAGAGCTGGAGCAGCAACTTGAAAAGGTGAAAGATGTGAGACCTGGAAAGCTTGCGAAGAAAAGAAAGCGTGAGGAAGGTCAATGTTGGGACCGAAGGTCTTGTTTGTGGGACCTGCCATACTGGGCTGATCTAAAATTAAGGCATAATCTCGATGTAATGCACATGGAGAAAGACATATGCGAGAATCTGCTAGGGACGTTTCTGAACATTGAAGGGAAGACAAAGGACAAGGTTAGTTCTAGGCTTGATTTGGAGGACATGGGCATAAGAGAAGATTTGCATCTACATCACAATGAAGATGAAGATTCATTTGAAATGCCATGAGCATGGTATACAATGAGTAAAGAACAAAACCTTGCGTTCTGTGAATTCCTAAGAGCGGTGAAATTTCCAGATGGTTATGCTGCTAACCTAGCAAAGTGTGTTACTTTTAATGGATTCAAGCTTTCAGTACTGAAAACCCATGATTGTCACATCCTCCTCCAAAGGATTTTACCGGCGGGCCTCCGAGGAATCATGGGCAAGGATATATATGAAGCGGTTGCTGAGCTAGGAAATTTCTTTAGAGAACTGTGCTGCAAAACACTCAAGTTAAGTATCCTGCAAAGACTTGAAAAAGAAATCCCAATTATTCTTTGCAAGCTCGAGAAGATTTTCCCTCCAGCTTTCTTCATCGTGATGGTCCATTTGGCGGTGCACTTACCAAAAGAGGCAATGCTTAGAGGCCCTGTGCAATACGGTTGGATGTACCCAATTGAAAGAAGGCTGCTTACTTGTAAGCGTTATGTGCAAAACACGGCAAGACCTGAAGGTTCTATTGCTGAAGCATATGTCGTTGACGAGTGCTTGACTTTTTGCTCTAGATACTTTGGCAATGTGGAAACAAGATGGAACCGGCCGGGCAGAAATAGAGAGTGGTCTGATTCACAAAGTGGTGATGTCTCTGTTTTCAACCATGGTGTGAACTTTCTTGGAGCCTCACAATACTTGGAGGCTGGTGATGAGTATGACAAGATGGTTTGGTATGTGCTCAGCAATTGCGCCGAGGTTCTACCATATATCGAGTACGTTATATCTTGTGCACTCATTATATATATTTTCTTGCTTGGGTTGGCACCAGCCTAATGTTTTAATTCACATGTTTTGTTTGCATTGCAGGAAATGCATGGAAGAGTTAAATCAGGAAGAAAGCAAGATCAATGTTGATTAAAGGGTTGCCAAGGGGTTTGCTAATTGGTTTAAGAATCATGTGAGATCTTTAGCCACATGTTTGATGTTTTCTGTGTTATTCACCAATTGATAAATACCATTGTTTGCTAAATGGTTTATTTGTGCAGATTGGAAAGTTGCGTGAGGAGAAGAAGGTCAGTGATGATCTATTTCCTTTGGCATGCTTACCGGATAAGCGAGTGAGAGTGTATTCAGCATGCATTGCTGACGGTGTCCGGTACCACACCGTTGACCGTGAGGAAAAAAGGAAGACACAGAATAGTGGAATCGTCACTGAGGGGTCACATGATCGTGAGATAATTGACTTCTATGGTCAGTTGAGAAGCATCGTAGAGTTGCAGTACAACTCTAGTGGAGGCATCCATCGCTCGGTTGTCTTATTTCGCTGTGACTGGTTTGAGCTTGGTAGCAAGAAGAAGAGAGACTCTTTTGTCAAATATGATGGCCACTTCAAAAGCATCAACACCGCAAGGTGCTGGTATAAGAGTGATCCCTTTATTCTAACAACACAAGCAACAATGGTGTTTTATCTGCCAGACACTATTTTGCACGGAAAATGGCGAGTTGTGCAAAACTTTGAGCACAGACACTTGTGGAGTGTGACTGAAACTGAAGTGGAAAAGGACCCCGGTGATGGTGGACTAACATACCAAGATGATGACTCTACGGAAGTTCCGTTGCAAGCTGATAATGACTCTATGGAAGTTCCGGTGCAAAGCAGAGTGCAAAGGGACCGGGAACGTGTGATCATTGATGCTGCAACAGTTGAAGGCATCAAGAAAAGAAGAAAGGTGGTAGCGGATGGACATGAGAGCGAGGATGAGGAAAACAGGACTGATCATACTATGCTGCAATATTGTAGTGATTATGAGGAAAACATGAGTGGGCATAGAGTTCCTTGTTTTTGTATAGACGACGATCAGTAGCGAAGGTAAATTTGGTCTCCTTGGTGATCTAATGCTATTTTGTCTCCTTGGTAGTTGTTGTTGATGTGATCTTGATGTAGTTTTTGTACTACAAATCTCTCCAGGTACCAAAATGCATGAGACTGTGTAGTGATGGAGAGGCAGATGATGGTTGAAGATACAAAGCAAAATGATGTAGTTTTGGTGATCATGAAGTTTTGGTGATGGAAGATACAATGCAAAATGAAGATGATTTTTTTTAATATTTACTGTGAGGCAAAGCCCCACAGCCCTTTATTAGATAAAGCACCACTGTACAAACAAAATACAGACTATACAAGGAAGGAAAACAAAAGGGAAAAGAGTCTACCTATGGTTAACTAACTGTACTTGCTTTACAATAAAGAAGCAATCCAAGCCAAAAGTTTTGGTTTGGTACAGTCCTTCACCCTATGAGCAAGCAAAGAAATATCATGGATGAATTTACACTTCCAAGCACTGAAAGTAGCTCTCTCAGCTCTGAAGGTTCAGCCATTTCTCAAAATCCAAATATTCCATGCTGCTGTTAGCATAACTTCAACGAAGAAAGGGTGTGTGAAGCTGGACCTGGCGTGCAGGATACATTGCAGAATATCTGAGCCTCCATACCAATCGATACCCAAATAGATCCAGACTCTACAGCTGACGGTGCAGTTAAAAAACAGATGTATTCTATCCTCATACGCCAGCTCACTGCAGATGAGGCATAGATTGTCATCCTGGTTTGAGCGCCAGTGTCTCCTAACCAGTATCCTTGGTGTTAAGTCTGTCAAAGAATAAAAGCCAGCCGAACACCTTGATCTTCATGGTGCACTTACTCTGCCAAAGCCATTTGCAAGGTTGTATTCTAGGTAAGTGTGAGTGCATGATCATGTAAAAACTTTTGGCAGTGTACCCTCCTGATTGACCACGCCATATCCAAACATCAGGTAAGGTGGGGTCTCTGTCTAACTGCATGATCCAACCTTCCAGCATGTGCAACTCAGCAACAGCCTCATGAGAAAGGGGCAAATAAAACATAGAGTAAAGATCCTGGGATTGAAGAAATTCCCGCACAGAGATCCTATCATTATTGACAAAAGAAAACAGCCTTGGCAATCTCCAACATAGGGGTCTAGCAGAGCCCCCAATGTGCCAAGAATTAGTCCAGAACAGAGCAGAATCACCCATGTTCGTATGTACTCAGGCAATAGCAGTGTAAGCCTCATGCAGCTTCAGAACATCTCGCCACCAGAAAGATCCAGCATTAGCCGCTGCCTGTCGAACCCCATGATCATAATAGCTGTTCCATATCACGGTCACCCAAGGAACATCAACCTTGTTATAGAATTTGTGAAGATGCTTGAGAAGCAGTCCTTTGTTCTGGATGTTCAGATTAATAATACCCAAACCACCTTTATCTCTTTGCCTGCAAACCAGCTCCCAAGCAGCCAGAGACTATTTTGGAGCATCACTATTACCCCTCCAAAGGCATTGCCTGAAGATGTTGTTTTGGTGAACTAAAGAAGCAAAATGCTGTTTTTTTGGTGAACGGAAGATGTTGTTTTTAGAGCTTTTTTTTAACTGAAGATGTTGTGGTGTAAAATGCTGTTTTTTTAACTGAGTAGTTTTAGTGATCATGTAGTTTTGGTTGTGATGTAAAAGTTTACAAAATGATGTGATCCTTAAGTTATTTTGAACTGAAGATGTTGCTTTGATCACCAAAATTTAGTTTTGGGTTTGATCATGTAGTTTTCAGAGTTGTTTTGGTCAGAACTGAAGATGTTGCTTTAGCTGAATTTTGCTTGAACTGAACATGGGCGCGCTCCATCAGACAGCTGTGAGCAAAAAAATGCGCGAGCGGGGACTAGAACCCACGACCGTGCCCTCATTTCACTGTGTTTCTACCAGTGGGCTAGGAAGAGGCTACTGGTCTTCTCCTCTATGCCACCTCTTTTAAAATCATCAAACTAGTCAAGTATCAAACACACACCTCGTTGACAAGTGGGCCACTCGACCCACTCGCTGACAAGTGAGCCATTTTGCTACTCTACCCACTCGACCCTTTTCCCCCTGAGCTACCAAAAAATATTGGGCGAGCGGGGGCTCGAACCCACGACGTGCCGCTTAGTCCACAGTTTTTCTACCACTGTGCTAGTTAGAGGCTATTGGTTTTGTTCTCTATGCTAACCCTTTTCAATATATCAAATACGGAACTCGCTGACAAGTGGACCCACTCCTCCTCTCCACTTGACCCACTCCTCTTCTCCATTATCCACTCGACCCACTCCTCCTCTCCGCCGCCGACATCCCCTTCTCCTCCATCGACAGTGACGACCTCCCTGGCGACCCACTCCTCCATCGACGGCGATGGCGACGGCCTCCTAAGGTATGAGTCCTCCGACTCCTTCCTGTTCCTCTTCCTATTGATTAGATTAGGGTTCCGTGGCGCATGCTGATTAGGGTTCCTCTTCCTATTGATCCGCCGAAGCAGATCCACGAGATCAAGAGGAGGCCTGCACCCTCTGCGTCCACGACACCCTCTGTAGTCGCCGTCCCCCTAGGTCCGTTCCATTCCCCCCTCTGCAGATTAGGGTTCTTTGATTTGCTTTGGCTATTGGCTTAATTTGCTTTCAGAGATTATAAAGTTGTTTAGTTTTAAGCCAATAGCCTTCATGCGGTGTTCTGAATGGATGATTCAGCAACTCAACTGAATCATTCTGTTACTATTTAATTTACATTCAAATTTGATACTCCCTCTAATCCATCTTAATTGTCACTGGTTTAGTACAACTTTGTACAAGATGGAGTAGCTAATTGGTGTTTCTGATCTTAATTTTGGGCGCCTAGCTTGGTTTCCATATAGTACTGTACTAGTGGAGTGTAGGTTTGACTTGCCATGAGGAATTTTTCTTATTTTTGGTTGGGGTTAGATGCACTAGGTTGTGTTTAATTAAAGTATCAGGAAAGCTCAGTGACAGATTTGATGATGAAATCAACCTTGTTTGCCTCAATGTAGCTTGCAAGGCAATGCCTAATGCTGGCCATCCTCTTTAGATTGACATAAATATACATGTAGTGCTGAAAAGTAGAAATGAGTGTGGTTTTGACTTGCCATGAAGAAATGTTGATATTTATGGTTAGGTTTGATGCAGTAGGTTGTACCTTAATACCTCTGTAAAGAAATTTGTGCCTTAATACCTTTTCTGCCATTTATAGTAGATTTATAGATATGTTCAGATATGTTTATGCCAATGTTCAGATATGGATGGGTTTAGATAGGGATATTTTCTGTCATTTATGCCAATGTTCAGATATGTTCATTCATAGATATGGAACAATGTCCATTTATAGTAGATATGGTTCTAGCTGTGTTCTGGTCCATTTATAGTAGATTTTAGTGCTGTTGCTGTTGGTGGTCACCTGATGATGTTGTTGTTGTTATTTTTGTTGTGGTTACCTGATTGGTGCACATGATGTTGTTATTCTTGTTGCTGATGATGATTGCCCCTTTGCCAAGATATAGTAGGAGCAAATTGAGGCCATTGCCATTTATAGTAGTATTCCAAATTGAGGCCCTCGCAAACACATGTAGTAAATATTCTACTTTTTTGAAGTGCTTGTTTCCTATTTATGTCCAGTCCTGTTGTTTAATTTACAATGGTGCTTTTCAGAGAAGTGAGATGGCTGGCTTGGAAGGTTTCCAGTTCTTCGAGATCGTAATTAAGAAATCTTGCAGTAGGCAGGTATATTTATCATCACTCATTTCTTTATCATCACTCTGCTGTCTAGTGCTTGATTGGCACAATTAACCACTTCTTGACCCTCGCTACAGAGGCTGCCTGACAAGTTTGCGAAGATGCTCGCCGGCCGTGAGCCCCACAAAGTGAAGCTACGGGAGGCCGGCAGCGGGCTTCGTACGCTGTGGGATGTGTTGGTGGTGTTCGATGGTGAAGGCCACATGTACCTAGGGCCCGGCTGGGAGCATTTCACCCGCGCCCATGAGCTACAGCTCGGGTATTTCCTTGTCTTCCGCTACTACGGCGACGCCATGTTCACCGTCAAGATGTTCGACAACACCATGTGCTGCATGTACTACCAGCACGACGACGATGCGAGTAAGCTCTCTGCCTATCTTCTTCCTGTCCTTTTGGCTTCCTCTACCTGCACGACGACAACACCATGTTCACACTTTGTTGCATTTGGCCAGGCAATGGGAGCAGCAGCGGGGATGACGAGGAGCAGAGTGGGGATGACGAGAAGCAGCCTATTCTGGCTAACGACGACCTTGCTATGATGGTGGCTGACGACGACCTTGCTATGGTGGTGGCGGATGACGACCTTGCTATGGTGGTGGCTGACGACGACCCTGCTATGGTGGTGGCGGACGGCGACCTTGCTATGGTGGCTGACGACGACCTCGCGATTGTGGTGCCCAATGATGACCTCGCAATGGTGGTGCCTGACAATGACCTCGTGATGGTGGTGGCGCCTGCAATCCCACAGCTTGGCGGCAGGACCATGCCAATTGTGGTAGAGGTGTACATCCGCGTTGGGATTCACCACTCTGAGCGCATCAGGTTGATGAAGGAGAAGGAGGAGTGAAGATGTTAAGAAATGAAGTGGCAATGTTAAGCATGTTTGGTTTAAGCTTGTTAGTGTAATCTGAACATGTCAATGTTAAGGAACAACTCTGGCAAAGCAACTGCTGAAGTGGCAGCTCATGTTCGTGATCTTGAGCAGAAGCTGGAGAGGTCGGAGCTTCAAGCTGAAGTGATGCCAGAAGAATTGGCGGCAATCAAGATGAAGGCGGAAGAAGCTGAAGCTGCACGCGACAAGGAACTTGAGCTGCTGCGCAAGAAGTCTCAAGATCAAGAAGAGAAGTTAGCCCACTTGATGGCTCTCTTTGGAACTAAGGTAGTTTGATGGCTATGCAGTTTGTCTTTGAACCTGTGATCTGATGCAGTTTGTCGTAGTTTGAAGGCTGGGAAGTTATGTCGTAGTAGGTCGTGAACTTATGCAGTTTGTTGCATTTTGCACTTTGCAAGTGAACCTGGGATCTTGTGAACTTGGGAGCACTTGTTGAACCAGTGAACTTGTGATGGCTCATTTTGGAAGCAGTGAACTTGTGATGGCTCATTTTGGATGCTATGTGTAGTTATGCATTTTCTGAATTATTTGAGTTTTGTTTGGATCACAGAATATTATTTGGATTAATTGGGCTCTAAATTGAGTTGGACTGCAAAATGGCCGAGGCCCAAACAAGAATTTGACTAAAAAGGCTTGGGCCTAAAAAAAGAGTTGACTGTAAAAAAAAGTTGGTAAAAGGCTGCATCCATGAAAATAAAAAGGCCAAGGCCCAAATTAGAACTAGACTAAAAAGGCTGTGGCCCAAAACAATAGTGGACTTTTAAAAAAATCATCAGAAAAAGTCTCCATTCCCAGAAAATAAAAGGCCAAATTATTGGGCCAGGGCCATGCAGATGAGCAAAACAAAGAGAAAAAAAAATTAAATGGGCTGAATTATTGGGCTTGGCCCATGTAGACGGCCGAAATGGACCGGGCTGATTCTATTTGGCGACCTTTTCATTTGGTCGTAATTCTGCCACATCAGCTTGCCACGGTGGATCTGACGTGGTGTGGGCGGATTATTAGTGACCAAAATAATTGGTCGTTAAATCTACGACCTTCTTTTTGGTCATAAACGTCTATGACCATTCTAGAAGAAAGGTCGTTAATTCTAGTTTACGACGGCCAGCTTTTGACCACTGTTTTTGGTCACAAAAGGAAAATTATGACCATTCAGTGACCAATAGTGGTGGTCATAAGTTGACATATTTCTTGTAGTGAACTGCGACTCCGACGGAAATCCGGGTAGTCATCTATATACCCATTTGTGCGGCAAAAATATCAAGTGTTTTCTCTGGTTAATCCCCCCCACCCCGCCCCGCCCCTCTATAATTTTTCTGGAATACAAATCCTATGGTTATGTTCTCTCACTCCATGAAATCAGAGTAATTAAGATCCATTAGATGCACGTAGTGTATTGATTGTTTGAATGTTATCCGTATAGAGTTAGTGATTAATTGTTTGTTCTATACAAATGTTTTTTGCTAATAATCGGACTAGGGTTAGCTTGTGTGCTAATAATTCGTGGCCAGATCTTGAGAACTGATTTTGAATGTCCTACATATATGTTTGTGCCTTTTTTCGTCCTGATCTTGAGAATTGATTTCGAATGTCCTACATGTTATGCGAGTTTTTTCTTTCAGATTGGTATGTACACAGATGAGGCTCCGACCAGCGCCGCCGCCGGATGTAGATCTTGGACCCGGCTGTGCGGCCAGAAGCGCCCCCTGGACCTGAGGAACCAGTAGAATCTCCGGCGGACCGCATCAGCGATCTCCTGGACGGAATCCTTGGGGAGATCATCTCCCTTCTCCCCACCAAGGATGGCTGCGACACACAAGTCCTCGCATCTCGGTGGCGCACTCTGTGGTGCACCACGCCTCTTAATCTCGACTGTCGTCAGCTATCTGTCGATGATGATTCTGAACTCCCCCGAGCCATCATCTCCTCCCACAAGGGCTTCGTTCAACGCATCTGCATCCCGGCATGCTACCTGCTGGACATACCCTGCATGGTGGCCGCCTGGCTGACATCCCATCAATTCGATAAACTCCAGCAGCTCGAGTTCTACCATTACAGTGATTGGTTACCACCAAGAGGTGCTTCTGTGCCCTCACCACCGATGCCCATGTCATGGTTTTCGTCCTCTCTCCACACCGCCACCATGACCTGGTGCCATCTAGCAGACTATCTGGTACAAATGCTTCGACTGCCAGTGCTAAAAAAACTTGCACTTGTGTTGGTTGATCTGTCGGTGGCCTCACTTCACAGCATCATCCACTCTAGCTGCCCTGCACTACAGCGTTTGGTGCTTGTTTTTGGAATAGGAATCCATATCCCTTGTCTCAAAATAAAGTCGTCTCACCTAAACCTTCACAAATAACTGTGGTCTCTGCGCTTAAACTTGAGACCTTGGGTGCAATTAGTGATCCGTTTGAATGGTTCGAGATGGTGTTTGCCTCCACACCTATTGAGTTACTGTATATTATTCACGTACACTTTTGTAATTTGCATTTTTCATTTGTGCGCATAAGTTAACTATCATCTTGGAGTACACTTTCAGTGCTAATATTATGTTCTATGCTCAATGAAGCGCTTGTCCATTCTATTAGTGGTGGTGGATTCTGTCAAGACCGTATATATCACTATGTGGTGTTTTGATCTCAACATCATTATTGCCTTGCTGCAATGCTTTCCATGTCTGGAGAATTTGTATATGAAGGTGATGATTTCACGCACATTGAAAGCCCATATATAATGTACTATAATTAATCGTTCAGCTATCACTCTTTCAACATAATCTTTTTTAGACATTAACTGTTTTCAATCTTCATCTCTATTTAGGCAATAACACATGGAGAAAAAGGTATAACCAATCGATGGTTCATGAAGCACCGGGATTTTCTCAGATCTCATGACATTTGTTTGAAGATAGTACCACTGGAAGGATATGCATCCAACAATGCAAACACTAGCTTTGTCACATTCTTCATGTTGAATGCGAGGGCACTATTGTCCGTGAGGATTAAGTTTTTCAACAAGAAATTTCTTACGGCTGCAGGTGTTGAACAACATAAAAAGAAGTTCAATGTGGACCTATGGGCTTCTGATCGTGCTCGGCTTCTATTTACAACAGCTTGTCATCATGGACCAGTAGAATTTCTGGCCGGGGATCTTGATTTTATGGATCTGACCGATCCATTTGATTGTGACTGCCGAAAACTTTGGTTGAGTTAGATGTCATTGTCCTGTTCAATCTGGATTTTGTCTAAACCTGATGAGCAATTAATCCTCGTGCTTTTGTATTGTTTGTTAGCTGGTGTTAGATATTGTTGCCCTTTTCAACTCGGCTTTGACCCATATTTTCTTTCATACTGGGCCAATGGCTTGCCATTTCTTTAATTAAGACATAAATATTATAAGCATTCACAACATAGGCAAAGAACATCACTCTCGCGGGATCTTTGAGATCTTTGTTCATTACATAACCGCAAGTTTTTAGTGCCCACCAGCACCCACTAACTTATTTTCAGCTTGCACACCAAGGGCTGTAATTCTTAATAAGAAAAGCTGCATGGTTGTCACATATTTAGATTTATCATTTGGGACCCACGAGGAAAAAGCCTATCCAGGGCGGTGCCGACTCGATAGTAAACATTGAGAAACCTGGTTTTAAAATTACTGTAAATCCAAAACTCGCCTCAAAATCATGAAACTTGGCATGGTGTTATGTCATAGCACCAACATGTTGTGGTAAAAAATTAGTCCAATTTGGGACAAGTTTTGGTACAATCTTCTTACAAACCAGAGCTTCTCTCAAAAAGGCTCATGGCTCCGAGAGGGACCTTGTCACCTATGTGTGCGAAATGACATACAATGTCTCTTCCTGCCTTGATTTATTTTACAGAGGCAACATGCAACTATATATAGTAGCGTCGTCCTAAAAATATGAAATTAATCACGGTTCGCTTTGCCTTTTTATACATTATTTGAGTTTCATAGGCATTTTGGAACGTACTTTCGTGTGTGCGAAGGTCATGTGTGTACTAGTGCTACCTCTTGAGCACTGCGTTGGTTCTCCCTTAAAGAGGAAAGGGTGATGCAGCAAAGTAGCGTAAGTATTTCCCTCGGTTTTTGTGAACCAAGGTATCAATCCAGTAGGAGACCACGCTCGAGTCCCACACACCTACACAAGAACCTCGCAACCAACGCGATAAAGGGGTTGTCAATCCCTTCACGGTCACTTACGAGAGTGAGATCTGATAGATATGATAAGATAATATTTTTGGTGTTTTTATAATAAAGAGTAAATAAAGATGCAAAGTAAAATAAAAGACGATAGAAATAGCTAAGTGTTGGAAGATTAATATGATGGAAAATAGAACCGGGGGCCATAGGTTTCACTAGTGGCTTCTCTCAAGAGCATAAGTATTACGGTGGGTAAACGAATTACTGTCAGGCAATTGATAGAATTGAGCATAGTTATGAGAATATCTAGGTATGATCATGTATATAGGCATCACGTCCGCGACAAGTAGACCGAAATGATTCTGCATCTACTACTATTACTCCACACATCGACCGCTATCCAGCATGCATCTAGAGTATTAAGTTCATAAGAATAGAGTAATGCTTTAAGTAAGATGACATGATGTAGAGGGAGAAACTCATGCAATATGATATAAACCCCATCTTTTTATCCTCGATGGCAACAATACAATACGTGTCATTTCCCCTGTTGTCACTGGGATCAAGCACCGCAAGATTGAACCCAAAGCTAAGCACTTCTCCCATTGCAAGAAAGATCAATCTACTAGGCCAAACTAGACTAATACTTCGAAGAGGCTTGCAAAGATAACCAATCATACATAAAAGAATTCAAAGGATATTCAAATATTGTTCATAGATAATCTTGATCATAAACCCACAATTCATCGGATCTCGACAAACACACCGCAAAAGAAGATTACATCGAATAGATCTCCAAGAAGATCAAGGAGAACATTGTATTGAGATCCAAAGAGAGAGAAGAAGCCATCTAGCTAATAACTAAGGACCCGAAGGTCTGAGGTAAACTACTCACACATCATCGGAGAGGCTATGGTGTTGATGTAGAAGCCCTCCGTGATCGATGCCCCCTCCGGCGGAGCGCCGGAAAAGGCCCTAAGATGTGATCTCACAGGTACAGAAGGTTGCGGCGGTGGAAATAGGGTTTTGGCTCCGTATTTGATGTTTCCAGGGTATATGGGTATATATTGGCGAAAGAAGTCGGTCAGGGGAGCCACGAGGGGCCCACGAGGGTGGAGGGCGCGCCGAGGGGGGTAGGCGCGCCCCCTGCCTCTTGCCCTCCTGGTTGCTTTCTTGACGTGGACTCCAAGTCCTCTGGATCACGTTCGTTCCGAAAATCACGTTCCCGAAGGTTTCATTCCGTTTGGACTCCGTTTGATATTCCTTTTCTGCAAAACACTGAAATAGGCAAAGAAACAGCAATCTGGGCTGGGCCTCCCGTTAATAGGTTAGTCCCAAAAATAATATAAAAGTGTATAATAAAGCCCTTTAAACATCCAAAACAGAATATAATATAGCATGGAACAATAAAAAATTATAGATACGTTGGAGACGTATCAAGCATCCGCAAGCTTAGTTCCTGCTCGTCCTCGAGTAGGTAAATGATAAAAACAGAATTTTTGATGTGGAATGCTACTTAGCATAATTTTCAATGTAGTTCTTCTTATTGTGGCACGAATGTTCAGATTCGATATGATTCAAGATAAAAGTTTAATGTTGACATAAAAACAATAATACTTCAAGCATGCTAACCAAGCAATTATGTCTTATCAAAATAACATAGCCAAAGCAAGTTATCCCTACAAAATCATATAGTCTGGCTATGCTCCATCTTCACCACACAAAATATTCATACCATGTACAACCCCGGTTTCAGCCAAGCAATTGGTTCATACTTTTTAACGCGCTTCAGGCTTTTCAATCTTTACGCAATACATGAGCGCAAGCCATGGATATAGCACTATGGTGGAATAAAGTATAATGATAGGGGTTATGTGGGAAGACAAAAAAAGTCTCACATCGACGAGGCTAATCAACGGGCTATGGAGATGCCCATCAATTGATGTCAATGCAAGGAGTAGGGATTGCCATGCAACGGATGCACTAGAGCTATAAGTGTATGAAAGCTCAACAAAAGAAACTAAGTGGGTGTGCATCCAACTTGCTTGCTCACGAAGACCTCGGGCATTTGAGGAAGCCCATCATTGGAATATACAAGCCAAGTTCCATAATGAAATTTCCCACTAGTATAAGAAAGTGACAAAATGAGAGACTCTCTATCATGAAGATCATGGTGCTACTATGAAGCACAAGTGTGGTAAGAGGATAGTAACATTGTCCCTTCTCTCTTTTTCTCTCATTTTCCCCTTTTTTTATTTGGGCCTTTTCTCTCTTTTTTTTTTCATGGCCTCTTTTTTTATTTAGTCCGGAGTCTCATCCCGACTTGTGGGGGAATCATAGTCTCCATCATCCTTTCCTCACTTGGGACAATGCTCTGATAATGATGACCATCACACTTTTATTTACTTTACAACTCAATACTTAGAACAAAATATGACTGTATGTGAATGCCTCCGGTGGTGTACCGGGATATGCTATGAATCAAGAGTGACATGTATGAAAGAATTATGAATGGTGGCTTTGCCACAAATACGATGTCAACTACATGATCATGCAAAGCAATATGACAATGATGGAGCATGTCATGATAAACGAAATGGTGGAAAGTTGCATGGCAATATATCTCGAAATGGCTATGGAAATGCCATAATAGGTAGGTATGGTGGCTGTTTTGAGGAAGGTATAAGGAGGTTTATGTGTGATAGAGCGTATCATATCACAGGGTTTGGATGCACCGGCGATGTTTGCACCAACTCTCAAGGTGAGAAAGGGCAATGCACGGTACCGTAGAGGCTAGAAAATTACGGAAAGGTAAGTGTGCGTATAATCCATGGACTAACATTAGTCATAAAGAACTCATATACTTATTGCAAAAGTTTATTAGCCCTCGAAGCAAAGTACTACTACGCATGCTCCTAGGGGAAGGGTTGGTAGGAGTTAACCATCGCGCGATCCTGACCGCCACACAAAAGATGACAATCAATAAATACCTCATGCTCCGACTTCGTTACATAACGGTTCACCATACGTGCATGCTACGGGAATCACAAACTTCAACACAATTATTCCTCAATTTCACAATTACTCAACTAGCACAACTATGATATTACCACCTTTATATCTCAAAACAATTATCAAGCATCAAATTTCTCATGATATTATAATTAAAGCAAATTGCCATGCTGGTTTAAGACTCTCAAATTAATATAAGTGAAGCATGAGAGATCAATAGTTTCTATAAAATTAAACCACCACCGTGCTCTAAAAAGATATAAGTGAAGCACTAGAGCAAAACTATATAGCTCAAAAGATATAAGTGAAGCACATAGAGTATTCTAATAAATTCCGATTCATGTGTGTCTCTCCCAAAAGGTGTGTACAGCAAGGATGATTGTGGTAAACTAAAAAGCAAAGACTCAAATCATACAAGACGCTCAAAGCAAAACACATATCATGTGGTGAATAAAAATATAGCTCCAAGTAAATTTACCGATGGACGTAGACGAAAGAGGGGATGCCTTCGGGGGCATCCCAAAGCTTTGGCTTTTTGGTGTCCTTAGATTATATTGGGGTTCCATGGGCATGCCCAAGCTTAGGCTCTTGCCACTCCTTGTTCCATAATCCATCAAATCTTTACCCAAAACTTGAAAACTTCACAACACAAAACTTAACAGAAAATCTCGTGAGCTCCGTTAGCGAAAGGAAACAAAACACCACTTCAAGGTACTATATTGAACTCATTCTTTATTCATATTGGTGTTAAACTTACTGTATTCCAACTTCTCTTTAGTTTATAAACTATTTTACTAGCCATAGATTTATCAAAATAAGCAAACAACACACGAAGAACAGAATCTGTCAAAAACAGAACAGTCTGTAGTAATCTGTAACTAACGCAAACTTCTGTATCTCAAAAACTTCTACCAAAATAGGACGGCCTAGAAAATTGGTTTCTTGATCAGAAGCAATTGGAATCAGTATTTTATCACCTTCTGGTGATTTTTAACAATTGTTTTCGTGAATAGAAAGTTTCTGGAATTTTCAACAAGATCAAATAACTATCATCCAAGAAGATCCTATAGGTTTAACTTGGCACAAACACTAATTAAAACATAAAAACAAATCTAACCAGAGGCTAGATCAAATATTTATTCATAAACAGAAGCAAAAAGTAAAAACCTAAAAATAAAATTGGGTTGCCTCCCAACAAGCGCTATCGTTTACACTACAAAAAAAAGACACATCCGTGACATTTTGGGCTGAACGAATTTTTTTCTGTCATACATATGACACTTCTATGACGATAATTGTGACAAAACCCGGTATCATCATAGATGTGGTGGGCTCCTACTTCTATGACAGAAAATGGGCTTTTCGTCCTGGGCGGGCCGGAGACGCAGCTGCATGACATTCTTTGGGCCGCCCATGACGGAAAAAACCGTGGTAGAAGCGAGGGCGAGGAAAATTTCGGGGAGTTCCCGGTTACGGTGGGAGGTCGGGGGCCGAGCGATGCACGTTTCTCTCGTACACGTACGCGCGTGTGTGCGAGGCGTTGGCTCTAACTGAACCCGAGCGAGGCGTTGGGCTCTAACTGAACCTGAGGGATTGCACTGCAGGCTACGCGTTACTGAACCCGAGCGATCGATCGATGGCTGTTAACTGAACCCGATCGAGCGATTCCTTCACTACTGCTGCTAACTGAAGCCGATCGATGCTGCCTCTGGATGAACAGTGAGCGTTGCTGGGGGGTTTGGATGAACAGCTCCCGGTGGGGGTGGATGAACAGGACCCCGTGGTGTTGCCTCTGGATGAACAGGACCCCGATCGATCGAGCCGGTTGGGGCTGGATGAACAGGACCCCGTGGAGGGCAGGATGAACAGGACCACCCCGTGGAGGGCAGAATGAACAGTAGACGGTGGAGGGCTGGATGAATAGTAGCCCGTGTAGGAGTGGTTGAATAGGAGCCCGTGGAGAGGGCTGGTTGAACAGTAGCCGGTGGAGTAGCGTGTGGTGGTGGCTGGATGAACAGGAGCCCGTGGATGAACAGTCGCAGGTGGAGGCTGGAGGAGGTCGACGGTGGATGAACAGTAGCCCGTGGAGGCTGGAGGGGGTCGACGGTGGAGATGAACAGTGTCCCGTGGAGTCCCGTTTTGCGGTACACCACACCCCTCCCGATGAACAGGACCCCCGTTTCGACCATAGCGCTCCAACACAAGTCCGTTTCCTCCGTTTTGCGTTACGCCACACCCCTCCCGATCAACAGGACCCCTGTTTCGACCATAGGAGGTCTGTTTCCTCCGTTTTGCGGTACGCCAGACCCCTCCCGATGAACAGGATCCCGTTTCAAACATGGCCAGTCGAACACAAGGCCGTTTCCTCCGTTCTGCGGTACGCCAGGCCTCGTTTCCATCGGCTATTCCGTCCAAGCCCTCCCGATGAACACGACGACACATTCCGTTCCGACCCAGCCGGTTGGCTCCCCATGAACACGACGACGACACTGTTTCTCCGTTCCGACCCAGCCATGTACACGAGCCCTGGCCGTACGTATGCGCGAGTAGGCGTTCGAGACCCTGCCCGTATGTACATACGTGGCCGTATTTTCTTTCTTGCACACTGGCCGCTGTACGTACGTGTACGTGCTACGTGCGCGCCACTACAATGATAGGTGTGCGCCTCTACATCGACCAGTATGTACGTACACGTTCGCGACCAGAATGACAATGCTACGTACGCTTCGACCAAGTGGGTCCCGACTATCAGGCACTTCATTGCCTACGAAGATGTAGCTAGTGGGTCCCAACAGTCAGGGGGACGAATCGTTTTTTTTACCCGGACGCACTTCCTTGTGTGCGAAGATGTAGCTGGTGGGTCCCCGCAGTCAGGGGAAACGTTTTTTTCGCGAAATACGGTGGCCCGTCCGGTGGGTCCCCGCTGTCAGGTGGAGGAATAATTATTTTCCGAATAATAAGGAGGCACTTCCTTGCTCCGGCTGTGGACGCAGCTGTCAGCCTGTCCATGTACAGTCCACGTCCGATGGAAGCCGTTCCTTGACCACATTGACCACGCCGCGCCGAGAGCACCAGGGCGGTGGACGACGGTGAGGCCTAGGAAGGGGATGACGCGGAGCCGGGGAAGATGCGGCAGTGGAAGCCCGCGCGGAGAGGAGTACGAGGGTTCACTGGTTCGGCTGCGGTGTGAGGCTGCCGTCGCCGCAGGGCCTGGCCAGCGGTGGGAATAGTAGGGGGCGGTGATTTCTCCATGGCAGCACAGCCGGCCACGGGAGGCAGGAGCATGCGGCACGACCGGCGCTGCTTTGGGCGGCTGGAGCAACAAGACCAGAGGTTGAAGAAGCACTACGGCCGTTGGATGGACATCATACGGTCACTGGAGCTAGAATCGTGCGTATTGACTAAGTTGACAAAACCCTCCGTCCCCGTCAACTTAGTAGGCCCACAAGTCAGCCTGCCACTATACTGGGTCCCAGCTAGGAGGGGGAGTATTCATTTTTTTGTGCGTAATATGGACGCACTTCCTTGCGTGCGAAGATATAACTGGTGGGTCCGAGTTGTCAGCGGCGGTAACATTTTTTTCGCAAAATACAGAGGCCCTTTCGGTGGGTCCCAGATGTCAGGTGGAGGAACCATTATTTTGCGTGTAATAAGGAGGCATTTCCTTGCGTGCGGCCGTGGACCCAGCTATCAGCCTCTCCACGTACAGTCCACTTCAGATGCATGTCGGTCGTTGACCACGTTGACCAGGCCGCGCCGGGATGACCAGGGCGGTGGACGACGACGAGGCCTAGGAAGGGAATGACACGGAGGCAAGGAAGACTCAGCAGTTGTTTCCCACGCGGAGGGGAGTATGACTATACGAGGGTTTACTGGTTCATCTGCCGTCGCCTGAGAATAACAACAGGTGTGGTTGAGTAGAGGAATGGCTAGGCCAGCGATGGGAGTACGGTGGGGCGGTGAAGCCTGCGCGGCAGCACAACCGACCGCGGGGAGGAGGGAGCAGGCAGTCCTGTCGGCGCTTGTTTGACCGGCTGGAGCAGGAAGAGCAGAGATTGAAGAAGCACGACGGCCGTTGGATGGACATCCAACAGTCACTGCTTGTGCGTCAACCTTTTTTTAGGAAAGCCTCAAATCTGTGGAAAACAGCATACAACCCATCTGCCATTATTTCTAATAATTTACAGCCCATTTGCTAATTCTGAAGGTTTTTTTGGAGCCCATATTCTTTTTGTTAGCATTACAGCCCATATTGTGGCCACGGTTAAAAAATTATACGAAATGCTGCATATTTCGGTGCGTTCCGAACTGTTTTTAATCCCGAAATTGCGAGTCACATTCAAACTGATTTTGAAAATAAATGTATATCGATATAAAATCCAACAAATTGTCCACGCATAAAAATTAATGAAATTTAAAATATTGAAATGAAAAAAAGAAATTTGAAAGTAATTGCCGGTTTGATGTGTTTTAAAAATGTACAGCCCATTTCTCATTACTGATAGGCCATTTTCTCGTCCAGCCGAATGAAGCTCTCCTCGGCTAGAAAGATTTGCAGCCCAATAGGCCTGACAAAGCGACTTACTTGGCAAATCACAAAAAAACTGGGCTAGCCTTTTCAGAAAAAAAAACTACTGGGCTGGTCTGTGGTAAACATAAAAGAGAAGGCTGTCTAGACATGCCAGAGTGCCCCGCACAGCCCAGTTGACACCCTGCTTCCGTCTGAAAAACAAATTAGATAAATGGCACAACAAATATGGCGATTCATAAAAATGCCATTCCAATTTCCAAACTTTGAAAAATGCCACTGCAATTTTTGCAAACTTTGGAAAACGCCACTGCAATTTGCAAACTTTGAAAAACGCCACTCCAGACTTCGAAAAATGCCACTAGGGATGGCATGAAATGGCATTTTTCAAAGTTTGGAAATTGCAATGGCATTTCTTAGAAACACCAGATTTGGAGTGGCATTTATCAAATTAACCCAAAACAAAAATAACTGGGCGAGCTGCTGGGTCCCTGATGTCAGCCGCTCGTTGTGCAACTCTCTCGTTTATTGACTACGTTGACAATGGCATGGGACCCAGATGTCAGAAATCCATTACGAGGAGCCATTTTTTTATTGGATTGAAATAAGGAGGCACTTTGCTTGCATACTGCCATGACCTTGGGGGGTCCCTGCTCTCATCCTCTCCACGTACAATCATCTCCTGGTTGTGTACGCGTCAACTTGGTAGGCCCACAAGTCAGCCTCTAAACCCGTGGAGGACAAATACAACCCATTTAAAAAAATAACAGCCCATTCCATATGTTCAAACGGAAAGTTCAACATTCAGAGCAAAGTAACAGGTCTGATCCACATATAGAGTACTGAACTTCCACGTTGACAACCATCATAGCCAAGTTAACTATCTACTTCCACTAATACTCTAGTTGCATACAAGTACTAACTTACTCTTAGCTAACTAGACGATGCCGGCCGCCATTTGCGGTACACGCTAAACACCGGCACCAGCGTCCTCCGCCTTGCCTCGGACTTGCCAGAGGTGCGATAGGGCGCGTTGCTCACGCGTGTTGGCCCTTTCCATGCCGGCGTGGTCCAGCTAAGCTTCGGCTTCTAAGCGGGAAACTCACTTGACGAGCTGGTAGTAAAAATTGGCGTCGTGAACGCGTGCGTGCCCGACAGCCTCCATGGCTATTTGCTGGGCGCCGGCCTCCACGTAGTCGGCCCACGTGCGGGCGCTCTGCTCGCGACTCAGAGCGTCGGTGCGCTGCTGCTCCATGTCCCGCTGGCGGCGCAAATCGGCGATACGCTGCTCATCCGCCAAGCGGTCGCGCTCCAACAACTCCTACTCCTCCGCTAGGCGGTCGCGCTCCAACAAGTCCTCGATCTCCGCATTGCCATCTAAAGACCGATAGAATGCCTCCTCCATCCGTCTGCCTTCCGGTGAAAAACCAAACACTAGTTCCGGTGGTGACCGCCTCCGGCCACGCCTATCGCGGACGGGCGGGGGCATGGCGGACGTGGCGAGAGCGAGGATAAGTGGCGAGCAACGTCGGGCCGGTGGGGGCTTATGAGGATAGGGTGAGTTGGGTCACGGTGCCACCATAGAAGGCTGAGAAACAATACTTATAAGCGAAAGGTAGCACGACGGTCATCGGAATTCAATGCATAATGAAGCAGGCATGGCTTGGCGCGCCAGCTTGCCGTGGAAAACTAGAGAAACTGAAATTCTGACTGTGCCGTCCCGTCCCGTCCGTGTTGGGTCGCACGCTGGCCTTACGGTCAAGCGAGTGCACTCGAATCATCTCCCTCCTTGTTAATAATGATTCCACAGATTTAAAAGGCCCGCAACAATTAAAGCGCATCTTTTTTCGCATCAGTTAGCTGCCTTAATTACGGCCGGCTGCATGCGGGCACTCAAAATCGCTCGCAGCCAGTACGCGGAGCAGCATGCAACGAGTAGCAGCCGAGGGCATTAATTGATGAACTTTAGCTGGGAGATAAGGCATTTGCGAACTTTTTGTTAGCAGTTTCTTCAGATTCGCATGGCATTTTCTTCAGAGCAGCTTGTCAGTTTCTTTAGAGGTAGGCATTTCTATTCAAAAAACTGCCACTTTAGATCTTGCGTCACAACTAAAACAGCCAGGAGCGCATTAGTAGGCTAGCTAGTGATTGATCGATAACTTGTAAACACTGAGCGAACAGATATAAGGAACTGTTAATGCATCTCAATGATTCACAGATCATATACAAATATGTAGCTCCAAAAGCAAAGATCAGCCACAACTAAAACCAACTAGTACGATTCCCATACATAAGATCAACATGTTAATGCATTTCAATGATTCACAGATCATATACAAATACGTAGCTCCAAAAGCAAAGATCTAGAAAAAACATATGTTCTTCCTACTAACATGGATGCTTCTCTTGGCCAACATTCAGTATAGACTGAATGACAAATTTGTTTGTGAAGTCTACAATTCCTCTTGCAAACGTAAGTGGTTTCACCAACTGCTGGAACCATGGGAATGAACCACACATGATGGAGGAACATCCACTGCAATATGATTTGGTCTTCTCTTGATCACACGGCGAGACTATTTTCGGAATACAAACTTTAACTTAGGCAAAATGATGCCCATTGTATAATCAGACCAAAGCAATGAAGCACCTAGTGTTGGCCAATAAATAGTACAGTACTACTTTTTTCTGCAGTCCATGAAGTGACTATCCAATCTTTCTGTGTCTATTTTCAAATGGCACTGCATGCAGTGACTATACTATTCTCTTCTGCAGTTCAACCAAAATTGCAGTCACTTTGTGTGTTTGCTAAATAGGAACGGGCATACATCTTTGTCTGCACAAGTATCAAGCAGCTAGTAAACATATACCCCACCTTGTATTTTCGGTTTAAACATGTCTCTTCCGCTTAGATTTGTCATGTTTTGCACTAGGCAATTTGATACAGTCATGTTTTGCCCTGGACAATTTCATACTGAATTGATTTGCTTGTTCAGAGCAGAAATATAGCGCCTATTCTTCATCAGACCAAGGATATCCATGTTCGCAGTGATGGAAGAGGTGAAATCGATACAACCGAAATTGAGCATCCAGTCATTGAATCATGTCCTGCACCTCCAATGTAGGTCCACCCTGCCAATAAATTCACATGTAAACCACTAGTATTACTATCTAATGACAGTACAAAAAGAGTAGCAAGATAGTAGCAAACCATGTACCTTCTTAATGAACAGCTCATAGTGCCACCAATTGGATATAAATGTTTGGGAGAAAACATGCTCCTAATGTTGAACCAGTTGGACTTTTTGTGCATTTCCACTAAACTCGAGCATCCCTATTTGCATAGATATTGAAAGTGTGATTACTATAAAAGTGGCACTAGTTGAAGCATAGACTCACAAATATAAGCATTCCAATTTCTTAATGGGAAAAGGTCGCAAGACTATTTCTGACCACCTTTTTGAAGGAATAAATAAGGCAACAGAGGCTGATGTCAGAAAGGCATGTATAGTTCTTTCTGAAAGAATGATCAATTCCTGACCTTTCCTCTTCTTTTAAGCATATTTTGTGCAGTTCAACTAAAATAAAATGCCATCACCGCCTTGACAATTCAGTGACACTGTACAAAAGGAAATGACTTAACATTACATCATGATGTCAGGTATGTAGTCGACAGGCATTAGAGACAAACTTACAGACCTCCTCCGATAACATAATCAACATTAATTTTAACAAAGGTGTGACTAGCTTTACCGGGATAATTTGAGTGAACTCTACACCCCCTGTTCCTTAATATAAGAGGTTTTTGCGGTTCAGTTTAAAGTACCCAAACGTCTACTAGTATTTAGAAAAACAGGCAGTAGTTTTCTTGAGCACATATCTGGGAAAGCTTGCCACCCTTTATTTATGTCCATACGCTAATGAAACACCATTCAAAATTTCGAATACTACAAATATACACTAATCCAGTGGCTAGTGCAACAGTAGAGTAGTTATTTTATTACAAGGTACAATACAATGGTTTTACTGAACAGATTTCAATAAACTCTGGCACTGGAAGATTTCTGTAAGAATTAACAATACAAAATGTAAAGGTAACACGTTTCAGCATTGGTATACTAGCTGTGCATGAGCATTAAACCAAATACAAAAGTCTGAAGGTAACTAGCATTATTAACTAATGACAGTATAAAAAATTGCAAACCCTGTACCTCCAAGGTAAATATAATTTCAAACTCGGGGGGGCCTTAAAAATTGCTATCCTAATCTTGATAATCGATCAAACATAAAAACTTGATCGAACGAATCAAGAGAACAGCCAGAGGAGGAGGTGCCCACTCTTAACCTTTCCTCTTGTCTTCATAATTTTTTGTGCAGTTTAACCAAAATAAAATGACATCGGCGCCTTGGCATTTTGGTGAAACTGTACAAAAAAATTAACTACTCTCATGAAAGTGAGGTATGTAATCTATAAGCATTAACAGTGCAAAAATCTGAAGGTAGTAACAAGTTTCATCGTTGGTATACTAGCTGTGCAACATCATTAGAATGCCTTAGTTGAAAAATCTTTAATACATCCACAATCAACTGCTAACCCTGAAATAATCCAGTGACATTAAATGGCATTGCTTAAATTTATCGGTGGCATTAGACTGAGTGCGGCATTAGTTAAATGTGGCATCACTTTAGCAGTAGCATTGCTTGACTTGACTGCTGGCGTTATACTAACAGCAAAAAAGTTAGACTAAGAGCATGCGAGGCCCATTCGGACAGTGGGCGCACCCGTACGATGTACCTCCACGGACGCATAGAGTGGTGAGGGAGGTATGGTTGCCCAGAGCAACAAATATCCAGGCAGCATATGTGGATTACGTCCCATTTTTGTTATGTTTAGCCACCTTTTTCCTATGTGAGGACAACAAACCGATCGACCTGGTCATTCTCTATTGCGTTGTCATGCCTTTCTACCCTTCTTCAACCAAGAGACATGAGACTCGTTCCTTAGCTACTGATTTTCCCCTTCACAACCTAGATGCGGGTTCGATGCCTACTCTCTTGGACAGTACAGTCTCCCTTCCTTTCCTTATTCAACCCAGACATGGATTAGTCTGCATGAAGTAGGGTTTCCTTTAATAGTGCAAATTAAGGTTTTCGTCTGCGTGACCAGCAGAGCAGAGGATAGAAAATTGGGAAGATGGTGGAGTGGAAAAAGATCCACATGCAGCGACTGGCAGATGGGGCAATAGAACAAGGGTATGGTTCGAAAAGAGGTAGCATACCTGAGGGTCGGCGGGAAGTGGCTTCGCTCATGGTCATCGTCCTCCACCTGCACTACGACAGCGAGCTTGGGGACGGAGGCCATCCTGCGCGGGCGCTAGGTCTGAGAGGACGGCCTTGTCGTCAGTGCGTGACCTCGCTCCCCGACCACGAGTGCGTCAACACTGCACGTCCTTTTCTTCCCCGACGGATCTGTGACCACCCATGAGGAGGGAGAGAGAGGCCGTCTTTTTTAGATCTGGAGAGAGGGTGATAGTGTGAGAAGCAAGTGGGCAGCCCTTAGCAAGAAAGCTCTGAAGCTCCAGCCTATATATCTTTTTTATACTACTAGTACTAGAGGTGGAGTAGTGGTAGAGTAGTTTATATTTTCTTTGCAAACAGTACCATTTAGTCGTGCTTCAAAACTGAACGGCACGCCATTAAAAAATAAAGTCGAGAAATAATGCGGCACCTCGGGCCAACGCGGCCAGATCGCATTTTGCACGAGAAATTACACACGATGTTTCGTTGACATGTGGCCCCGTTCCAACATGTCAGTGAGACGACGACGAGTCCTTTTGTACAATTTCTGAAAGGACGTGTAGGCCGGGGCGCCTCTTCATGTACCGTGGCAAACTGGCAACCGTCCACCGACTCTTCGCCTTTCCCTCTTGATTTGGAACTGCTGTCGCACGCTCTTCCTCCCTCCTACATTTGCCTTCACCCTTCCTTCTGCCATTGTTCGATCGTCTTCTCCATGGAGGGAACAAGCCGGAAACGACCCAGTTATTCTTGCCCCGATCTGAGAGATGACATGGTGGGGGAACTCATTGATCGGTGCGACGTCATCACCTCGGCTAGCATGGCAGGTTCGTTCAAGCCCATTCTCGACTCAACTAATAACATCATTACAAGGAACCCAAGGGTCCAGGAGCGGTTTGATCTCCCTTATCTTCTTTGCTATAAGCCTATTCGCATGGGCGCGGACGACGGAGGCCTCGCCTTGTGCAAGTTGATGCCGCTTGATAATGATACGTCTGATGTCAAGATGCCATCGCTTAAGGGTAAGTCCTGGGCTGGCACAAATGGAGATTGGGTTGTTTATATTGGGTACAATTGCGAGTGGGAACTTGTGAATGTGTACACTCGTCAGCGGATTCGACTTCCAAAAATCTCCGAGTGCCCTGAGGTTGAGCACACAGGTGATCTACGTCCGTTCAAATACGATCATGGTGACTATCGTCTACAGAAGATAGCAATTTGTCGAGTTCCCAACCGCTCTTGGAATTACAAGAACTATCAAGTTGTTGCTATCTTCGACAAGCTTGTTGCCGTCCTTCGTGGTTCGACTGGATGGATATTGCTCAAAAATCAGTTTCTATACACGGATGTGTACTGTGATGCAATTGAATACGAGGATCATGTGTTTGCTGCCACCACTCGTGGCACTGTTTTTGCATGGGATCCTCATAGTTCTGGTACGTTTGTCTTCCACCGTAATTATAATTGTTTCGTCCACATGCATGCGGGTTAGCAAGTTTCCCTTTACTAATTAACCTTCTTCTTGTGTTTCCAAGGTCCTGTGAACATTCCACCACCTATACTTGAAAAAATTTATAAGCAAGGGGGAGATGACGATGGTGATGATCACGAGCATAAGGAGGAGCAGAACTTATATACTCAGTGGCGCCTGGCAACTAATTCCGATGGATCACCTCTTCTTGTCTGTATACAGTGCACTCAGACTGTTACTACTGAGGAAGCAGGTGTTGTCTCCCATGGTCGCCCTCTCCTGACCTATTCCAACACCCGTTGCATGGTATTCAGGATGGATACTAGTGCGCTAGCGCAAACACCTTCTCCCTGGTTCAGTATTGATAGTCTTGGAACAAACTCGCTCTTCCTTGGACCAAACTATCCAATGATGGTGAAAGGCGATCCAGCTGCTGTTGACACAACGTTACTACCATTTATGAGAAGCAACTGTATCTATACCTCGGACATTTCGGTGGTTCCCTACGCTGGTCCTGATATGTGCCGCTTCAGCCTGGATGATCAGTCCTGCGTTGCTCTCGATATTGACAATAGTTGGCCCTTCCCAGAGCACCTATGGTTCAAAGCAAGCGTTTCCAACGCCGAGGATTGGTTGAGTTGAAGTTCATGTCATTGCTTGTTATTTGTTGTGTGATGAAAACTTTAGTATTTGCTAGAATGTTTTGTTGGAAATAATCTATAATCCAACATGTATCCTCATTGTCATTGTGTGTTGATGACTTGTTGTATTTAATGAATGGTACATTTCAGTTGCGAATGCATGTCATAGACTCAATATATGAATGGTTTTCGAGTCACTTCTTGGAGTGTGAGTACCGTAGTAGTATAGCCAGCATCCGGTTAGTACATGAACTTGCCACATCACATAGAGCCAACCTAATATTGGAATATTGCAACAAGGAAATACAAACTATGAAAGCGCAATTATCATAATTTAATTCCTTGAAATCCAAAATAGTGGGTTCATTGATATCTAGAGTTTTGACTTCTTCAATCCCACTTTTACCAAATTTCGCATCAAGATCTAAAAACTCGAACGCCTTCTAGGTAAAGGTGGATCATATTCAGTCCCCTCATTATCAAGATTTATATTGCAAAACAAAGATTTAATGGGATACACATCAATAACTTTTAGATCTTCATCTTTATTCTCACAAAAACTAGAAGAACACGCTTTCACAAAGGAAGCATTCTTAGCACGCATCCTAGCGGTTCTTTCCTTGCAATCGTCAATGGAAATTCTCATGGATTTGAGAGACTCATTGATATCATGCTTAGGAGGAATAGATCTATGTTTCAAAGAACCAACATCAAGAGAAATTCTATCAACGTTCCTAGCCAGTTCATCAACCTTAAGCAATTTTTCTTCAAGCAAAGCATTGAAATTATTTTGCGAATTCATAAACTCCTTAACACTAGTCTCAAATTCAGAGGGCATCTTATTAAAATTTCCATAAGAATTGTTGTAGGAATTACCATAATTAATAGAGGAATTACTAGGGAACGGCCTAGGATTAAAGTTTCCTTTGTACACGTTGTTACCAAAATTATTCCTACCAACAAAATTCACATCCATAGATTCATTATTATTCTCAATCAAAGTAGACAATGGCATATCATTAGGATCAAAAGAAACACTCTTATTAGCAAACAATTTCATGAGCTCATCCATCTTTCCACTCAAAACATTAATTTCTTCTATCGCATGCACTTTTTTATTAGTGGATCTTTTGGTGTGCCATTGAGCATAATTAACCCTAATATTATCTAGGAGTTTAGTAGCTTCTCCTAAAGTGATTTCCATAAAAGTGCCTCCCGCGGCCGAATCTAAAAGATTTCTAGAAGCAAAATTCAATCCGGCATACATTTTTTGTATAATCATCCAAAGATTCAAACCGTGTGTAGGGCAATTACGTATCATTAATTTCATCCTCTCCCAAGCTTGTGCAACATGTTCATGATCTAGTTTCTTAAAATTCATAATATCTTTTCTAAGAGAGATGATTTTAGCAGGAGGAAAATACTTAGAGATAAAAGCATCTTTGCTCTTATTCCATGAATCAATACTATTTTTAGGCAAAGAAGAAAACCAAGCTTTAGCACGATCTCTAAGTGAAAAAGGAAATAGTTTCAATTTAACAATATCATTGTGCACATCTTTCTTCTTTTGCATATCACACAAATCAACGAAGCTATTTAGATGGATAGCGGCATCTTCACTAGGAAGGCCGGCAAATTGATCTTTCATGAAAAGATTCAATAAAGCAGCATTAATTTCACAAGATTCAGCATCGGTAAGAGGAGCAATCGGAGTGCTAAGAAAATCATTATTGTTGGTATTGGTAAAGTCACACAATTTAGTATTATCTTGAGCCATCGTGACAAGAAAGCAATCCAACACACAAGCAAACAAGAAGCAAGCGAAAAAGAGGCGAACGGAAAAAAGAGGGCGAATAAAACGGCAATGGTGAAGTGGGGGAGAGGAAAACAAGAGGTAAATGGCAAATAATGTGATGCGAGGGATAAGGGTTTGTGATGGGTACTTGGTATGTCTTGACTTGTGCGTAGACTCCCCGGCAACGGCACCAGAAATCCATCTTGCTACCTCTTGAGTACTGCATTGGTTTTCCCTTGAAGAGGAAAGGGTGATGCAGCAAAGTAGCGTAAGTATTTCCCTCAGTTTTTGAGAACCAAGGTATCAATCCAGTAGGAGACCACGCTCGAGTCCCACGCACCTACACAAGAACCTCGCAACCAACGCGATAAAGGGGTTGTCAATCCCTTCACGGTCACTTACGAGAGTGAGATCTGATAGATATGATAAGATAATATTTTTGGTGTTTTTATAATAAACATTAAATAAAGATGCAAAGTAAAATAAAACACGATAGAAATAGCTAAGTGTTGGAAGATTAATATGATGGAAAATAGACCCGGGGGCCATAGGTTTCACTGTGGCTTCTCACAAGAGCATAAGTATTACTGTCGGAGTAAATGGCCACGGGTAGCCTAATCGACTCCCCCTGGCTCTTCGAAAAATTACCCGGCCATTCAAGCCTTCAAGCATACAAAGCGTAGGATCGCCTTCCCCCGGCCGAGGGCCGACTCCCAGAAGGCGACCCAGCCTCAGAAACCTTCTCCAAGAAAGATACGAGACAGCCGACTCCAAGGAGCCGGCCCTGAGAGGACCGACTCCTAGAAGCCGGCCATGAAGAAAGCCGAATCCCAGAAGCTGGCCGCGAATAAAGCCGGCTCCCAGAAGCCGGCCAAGACTGCACCCACTAAGACTGTGCCCACATAGCGGCGATAGGATGGGGTGTGGCCGCCGTACAACCCACTACCCCTGAATCCCGGAACAGGCATGGCCACAGGGCGCCGTATGGGCCAGCCATCCCCCGTCCGGCGCGGCACTGTAGCCATGTTGACCTCGATGTCACCCACGACAGGCGCCAGTACGGCCCGTGGGCAGCGGGCCCCTTTGCCAGAGAGACATCCAAAGGCGGCCTGGCCTCCCCTAGTCGGCCAGGGGTGTGGCCGGCTTCCTATAGCCGGCTACCTTCCTCCCTCGAAGCATGCGCCTCATTAAGGGGACAAGACAAGGTAAGGCTACAGTGAGAGCTCGCAAGGCGGCGACACTGTAGCCAACTTACCTCGACGAAGCCCTCGTCATCAGAGGCGAGGCAACAGTAACCAGCCGCCGACAAAGCACCCAAGCGGTGGGGCCGGCCTGCCGGCCAAGAGGCCGGCAGCCGGTGGGACCCACCAGTCGGTGGGCCCCAATGACCGGCGGAGAAGCCGACGAG
Source organism: Triticum aestivum (assembly GCF_018294505.1). Lineage (NCBI taxonomy): Eukaryota > Viridiplantae > Streptophyta > Magnoliopsida > Poales > Poaceae > Triticum > Triticum aestivum. Next base: position 57,703,259 of record NC_057802.1, read on the forward strand.
CCTAGACACTGACGGCGGGGACCCGTGCCCAGCCGGATTACCATTGTACCCCTGGGGGTAGGCCTATATAAACCCCCCAGGGCATCCATGCAAAGGGTTGATCTCAGAGAATTCCACACACCACCTAGAGAGAAAAGGAGAGCTAGCCTTGCCCTTCCTCTTCCTCTATCCAAACAGCTCAAGGAACGCTTGTAGCTACTTGTATTGATTTAGTGATCATGCGGAGACCCCGCAGAGCAGGACTAGGGGTGTTATCTCCACGGAGAGCCCCGAACCTGGGTAAGATCCGCCGGCGTGCATGTCTTCGCCTCATCCCGTTTCCATGCACCGGCGATGTTTTACTGAGTCCCACAATGATAAGCCACCCGTTGGCATATGTCGCACCTACCACCTGACATTTGGTGCCCACCGTGGGGCCAGGTCCACCGTCGTCCGGAGACCTGTTCTGGACGGGAACCCTTTTTCTCCCCCGCGAGCGCAGCCAGCCTGCTACGCCCGCCGGCGCTTGCCCCGACGCGCTGCAGGGCGTCGACGACGCCTGCGCGGCAAGCTGCCTCGCCGATCTTCTTGGCGAGACTCGCATCTCCGACGAGCCCGCGTCCGACGTGGGCACGGACTACCCCGAGAGCCGCCTCGTCAGCCTCCTCGACCAGCTTCACGTCTCCAGCGAGCTTGCTGTAGACTTGGAGTCGGTCGGCTCCACCGACCCGATGCTTGTCTACTCCGACAAGGCATCGTTCGACGGCTACCCCTCCGACGTGGTAGTCTTCGACGACCCTCTCCCTCGAGCTGACAGCGGCAGTAGCGCTGTCACTGAGGTGCTGGTCATCAGCCACGTCGCCGACTCGGGCGAGAACGCCCACGACGCCCTACAAGCGGTGATGCATGACTTGTCCGTCCCCATCCCGGCCGATGCCAACGCCGAGACCCTGGAGGCACGCCGCCTCACCCTCATCACGGAGGGCCAGAAGATAGCCTCCATGAGACGCCCCACCGAGGCCCACCAGCGCGAAGTCGACCGCGCCGCTTTTGGTACGCCGCCTCACGACGGGCCGAGCCGAGCCGGCCTCGTGAAGAAGCGCGGCGCGGCCATCGCTAGCATGCTGGGGGCAGACCGCCCCGTCTACGCCACACCACTCGAAAATCTGCGAGCCGCTCAGGCGGCCGCAGAAGAGCTGAATGGGTTGGGGGCTGATGAGCTCCCCTACATGACAAGGCGCATCCAGCAGCTGATCGATGCGGCCGCAGAACGGCATGAAGCCGGCGCCCGCACTGAGAGTCCTCCCCCACGCCGAGAGCACACCGCGACATCCCGGTCGCCGACTGCGAGCGGCGCCCACGCAAGGAAAGACAAGGAGCCGGCTGCTAGCCGCAGCCGGACTCGAATCACCATCGAGCGCGACGCGGAAGGCCGCCCTCGAGTGGTGGAGCGCCAAGGCGATCTGCCTCCTCCCCCGCCTCGTGGAGAGAGGTGTCCCACCCCGCCGCCTGTCACGCATCCGACTCTCGGCGGCCGACTAGGCCGCCGCGAGGGAGTCGGCGAGAACGACGCCCGCCACCGGATCGACCGCCTAGCTCGATCCCTGGCGCTAGAAGAAGAAGACGATGTTGGCCCGCCATGCTTTGGCCCCCGCATCCGCGACGAGCCCTTCCCCAAAGGGTTCTCGCTCCCCAGAGACATGCCCAAGTACAACGGCTATGTGAAGCCGGAAGATTGGCTCATCGACTACTCTACCGCCGTCAGCATAGCGAACGACAACAGGCGCGTAGCTGTGAAGTACGTCCCTCTCATGCTGCAAGGCACGACACGCACCTGGCTCAATAGCCTCAAGCCCTACAGCATCAACAGCTAGCTGGACTTCACAGAAGTCTTCGTTCGCAACTTCACCAGCACGTACAAGTGGCCTCCCAAGCCCCGCCAGCTCTCCTTATGCGTCCAAGGGCCCAGCGAATCGACCCGCGACCACCTCACGCGGTGGGCCGAGCTCCGCAACTCCTGCGAGGGGGTGCACGAGGTTCAAGCCATCGAATACTTCACCGCCGGGTGCCGAGAGGGCACCCTCCTCAAGCACCGACTCCTCTGCAATGAGCCGGCTACCCTCGACGAGCTACTGGTCATTGCAGACAAGTACGCCACAGCTGACTCCTCGATGAAGACCGAGCTCCGAGTGGACGCCTCTGGGAAGGTGCTCGCTCCAGCTCCTTAGACGCCAGCTGGCGACTCCAATCGGCGCCCCTACCAGAACGACCACAAGCGCAATGCCCCTATGCCGCCTTCCACCAGTCGGCAGGTGGCCACGGTCGAAGATGAGCTGCCAGAAGAGCGGCCCGCTCCCAAGAAGAAGGGCGGCAGGCCGGCTTGGCAGCCGGCCTTCTCCTACGAGCAGACTCTCGATGCCCCCTGCAAGTTCCACAGCGGCGCGAAGCCGTCCAACCACATGACCTGAAAGTGCCACTGGCTCACCCAGATCTCCAAGAGCGAGGGGCTGGTGCCGCCTCCGCCTCCCGGCCCGCCGCCTCCAGCCCCCCAGCAGCCGGCTACTCGACCAGCAGTCGGAGCCATTCAAGATGAGTTCCCCGATGAGCACGCCGCCTACGTCGTCTTCACGAGCCAGGTTGAAGACAAGTGCAGCCGGCGCCGACAGCACTAAGAGGTTAACGCAGTCGCCTCCAGCGGCCCCGAGTTCATGCATTGGTCCGAAAGGCCTATCAACTGGAGCCGGGCCAATCACCCACAAGTGATGCCGTCCCCTGGCTCCTACGCATTGGTGTTGGATGTCACCCTCGCAACAGAGAGGCGGGCTGCCCGATTCTCCCGCGTTCTGATTGATGGCGGAAGCAGTATCAACAAACTGTACCGCGACACCATGGAGAAGTTGAACCTCAAGGCGAAGCAGCTCATGCCTAGCCGGACCGTTTTCCATGGCATCGTACCCGGCATGTCCTATTCCCCGATCGGCAAGATCAAGATGGATGTTCTCTTCGGAGACAACGATCACTTTCGCCAAGAAGCCATCTGGTTCGAGGTAGTGGATCTGGAAAGCCCTTACCACGCCTTGCTTGGCCGACCCGCTCTGGCCAAGTTCATGGCTGTGCCCCACTACGCCTACTTGAAGATGAAGATGCCGAGCTCGAAGGGGATCATCACTGTAGACGGCGACTACAAGAAGTCCATCGAGTGCGCTGCAGCCAGCAGCCGGCTGGCTGAGTCCCTCGTAGTGGCAGAAGAGAAGAAGATGCTGGAGCGAGTTGTGGCCATGGCCGGCAAACAGCCGGCCTTGTCCCCCAACCCCAAGGAATATGATGCGCAGGGCTCCTTCCAGCAGGCGGCTCGGGGACTTCGACAAGCGGCCCGGGGACTACCGTAGCCGCACCCGGCTCAGGGACTTCAGAACCCGGCCCGGGGACTGCAGCACTCGGCCCGGGGACTACAGCGGCACAAGAAGCCATGGTCGACTCCAACCCTCCACCACCCAACCCACCCACCCGATTCACAGTGGCCGTACTAACAGTAGAAGAAGTCACAGCTCCATCATGGGCCCAGCCCATCCTCAACTTCCTAGTCAACAGAGAGCTGCCGACTGATGAGATATCGGCAAGACTAGTGCAACACCGAGCCGGAGCATATGCAATAATAAACAAAGAACTTGTCAAGCGCAGCGTCACTGGGGTCTTCCAGCGCTGCGTCGAGCCAGAAAAGGGTGTAGCAATCCTCAAGGATATCCACCAAGGCGAATGCGGCCACCACGCAGCCTCAAGATCACTTGTGGTCAAAGCCTTCCGCCACGGTTTCTTCTGGCTGACTGCTTTGGAAGATGCCAAAGAGATAGTCAAATGCTGCAAAGGATGCCAAGTCTTCAGTTCCAAGCAACACCTGCCGGCTTCCGCACTCAAGACTATCCCCCTCACCTGGCCCTTTGCCGTCTGGGGGCTGGACATGGTGGGCCCATTCAAGACAGCCCATGGCGGCTTGACACATCTGCTTGTCGCCGTGGACAAATTTACCAAGTGGATCAAAGCGAGGTCGATCAAGAAGCTGAATGGGCCGACTGCCGTGACATTCATTGCCGACATCACTACTCGGTATGGCGTGCCACACAGCATCATCACCGACAACGGCACAAACTTTGCCAAAGGAGCCCTGGCACGTTTCTGCGCGACACAAGGCATCCGACTAGACTTAGCGTCCGTTGCCCACCCGCAGTCAAACGGCCAGGTCGAGCGAGCAAACGGCCTCATCCTCTCCGGCATCAAGCCCCGCCTGGTTGTACCACTGGAGCGCTCGGCCGGCTGCTGGCTCGACGAGCTGCCGGCTGTCCTCTGGAGTCTGCGTACTACCCTAAACATATCAACCGGCTGCACTCCATTCTTCCATGTATATGGTGCCGAGGCTGTCATCCCGACTGACATCGAGTTTGACTCGCCTCGGGTCACCATGTACACGGAGGCGGAGGCCAAGGAAGCGCGAGAAGACGGCGTCGACCTGCTGGAAGAAGGCTGGCTGTTAGCACTCAGCCGGTCCGCCATCTACCAGCAGGGTTTGCGCCGTTACCACAACCGGAAGGTCAAGCCAAGATCCTTCCAAGAGGGCGACCTTGTGCTTCGGCTGATCCAGCGAACAGCCGGCCAGCACAAGCTCTCGGCCCCTTGGGAAGGTCCTTTCGTCATCAGCAAGGCACTAGGCAACGACTCCTACTACTTGATCGACACACAAAAACCAAGAGCACGCAAGAGGGATGATTCCGGCAAGGAGTCGGAGCGACCATGGAACGCAAACCTCCTGAGAAGATTTTACAGTTGAAAGCAGTATGTATCCTGCTACCTTTTTATTAAATATGAGACAAACAGGCTCCCCGAGGCACACTCGGGAACTGCCCTCCTTTTTCTATGAATGGCGAGTGTCATACTCATGAAAGTATTATTACATTCGATTTTTTGTCTGGCACCGGGTTCGACTAGTCCGCCCGGGGACTGGCCGCCTTAAGTTATATTAAAAGTTCTACCTGAAGTCAGACAAGTAGTGTGCCGGCACCCGAGCCCTCTCTTGTCGAAAGTCGCAGCTCGAAGAACCGACTGTCCGACTGGCAAGAGCCAAAGGCAGAAAGGATGCCCACACGAAAAACGGCTAAGGACCAACGAACTTATATAACGCAAAGACGGCCTCCAACCATGCCTACCGACTGTCAAAACAGCCGGCTGGCCGGCCTCCCAATCACTTCGCTATAATCCAACAAAGCTAGAGTACTTGCCCTCCCAAGCACTTCCCCAGCCACAGATTGCAGAGCAGCTGTCCGGCTGGGAAGGTGGCAACCAAGGGAGGGCGGCAAAGGAAACAGCCGAAGGATGAAAAGCAAAGAACAAGGGAAAGCCAAAGGCATGCATAATTGGCCCCGAACAGGCCGGCAGTCAATATAGTTCGAATACACCCCCAGTGGGTGGAATTGTGCAAACTTAACAAAATACTGTTCCAAGAATGGTGAAACAGGAAAGACGAGGTAGCAGACTAGACTAAGGGCGCAGCAGGGGAGCCGGGCTGGTCGGTGGAGACGGCGCCGCCGGCTGGAGGAGTGGCCGGCTGGCGGGTCTCGGCTTGATCATCGCCGGCTGCAGGCAGTGCACCCGCGCGTGCCTTGTTGCTGGAGGCATGGTCAAGGTGAGGCTGACCAGCCGCTCCACCATCTGGCACGGCGTCTTCACCCTCCTCCTCCTCGCCCTCGTCGCTGGAGTCGATCTCCTCCGCCGAGTCCTCGTCGTCTGCCGGGTTCAGCCCGAACCACTCCTCCGGCTGGGCAACGCCGTTGTCGTCCACCTCAGGAGCGAAGGCGCTGGTGTCGGTGTAGTCGGCAATCGCCGAAGCCCGCTGGATGATAGCCGGCCGCGCCGGCTCCAGCTCCGTGTCGGCCTCCTGCCGCCAGATGGCCAGCTGGTCTAGACTCAGCTCGGGATACCAGGCCTTGGCGAACTCCAGCGCCTGCCTGGCGCCGGACCGAGCCGCAGAAGCCTTCCAGGCTTCGAAGCGGCCGACCGCCACCTCCAGCCAGTCGGTAGTCCGACTGGGGGTGCGGGGAATCACCTCACCAGGCCAGAGAGTGGCCAACACCTTCGCCCCAACACACTGAAGCCGGCGGAGCATGCGATGAGCCGGCTGGAGGCGGGCCTGAATCGCCAAGAGCTGCTCCTCCAGCGACCGGCGAGCGTTCGGCGCGATCTCGGGGCCACCCTGCCTTTGTGCCTCGCGGTGGGCCTCAACAACCTGGTTGGCAGCAGTAGAGTAGCCAGGGAAGTACTCTGCGCAAGAAAGAAAGAGAAAGAAGAGAAAAACTCCAAGTCAGAAAATGAGCCAAACGGGAAGCGGCAAGCAAGGACGAAGAAGAAAGCGGCCTACCGTCAACCAAGTCTTCGATCTGGCCATAGCCATTGATCAGCGACTAGCTCGCTTCGGCCCAGTTGGCCGCCTCTGTCTCATACTCGACTTGGAGGGCGGCCTCACTGTCCTGCACCGCCTTCAGGGCCGCCTTGTGGCTCTTCTCCTGGTCGGCCAACCTCTTGGCCAGGCGGTCACGCTCCTGTGCCAAGGCGTCAAACTCTGCCTCCTTAACACGGAGGGCGGCCTGAGCCCCGCCCAGCTGCTCCCTCAGACTGGCGTTGGCCGGTACAGGGATGGCAGAAAAGAAAGAAGCAATAAGAAGAAGTCGTCAAGGAAGATCCGACCCGACTGCTCAGCAGTCGGCCCGAATCTCGGGGACTACACCCAGTGGGTGCGCTGACGCGCCCCCACGTAAGATAAAAGACGAAGCATTTACCCCGGCTCTTAGATAGGTCAGCATTCTTCTGGGTCAGCTCTCGAGCCTGGGAGTTGAAGGCAGCCGCGCGGAGGTTGTGGTAGTCCTGCAAGTCAGGCAGAGGAGCGAATGAGAACAAGATAGCAAAACAAAGCCCGCTAAGAAGTTCCAAAACGACTGCTCAGCAGCCGACTCGGAACTCGGGGACTACATCCAGTGGGTGCGCTGACGCGCCCCCCGGAAGAAAACCAAGATCAAAAAAGCAAAAAAAGGAAGACTAACCCGAATGGCCGCCCGCGTCGCAAGGAACTCGTCATTGTATTTCCTCAGCGCCGCAGCCTGGGACTGAAGCCGGTTCCGGACGTCCTGCGCTGCCACGTTCACCACAGCCGCCCCTCCACCCGGCATCCACCCCGAGATGGCGCTGGCCGCCTCCATGTCCTGGGCCGACGAACTGGAGCCCGCGGCCTTTTGCGGGTCCGATGCGGCCTTCCCCGTGCGCTGGCGCGATGGCGACTGGACCACGAGGTCCGTCCTCGCGGCCGGCTCGCCCCCAGCCGATTGCGCAGGCGGCATGTTAGGCCGGCCGCCTTGAGCCGCCCCAGTCGGCGGGGACGGTGCCGCCTCCCTCTCCGAGACGACGACGTCGTCCTCCCTCTCCAATCCCAGCTGGTCGCTGCCGGCTTCCTCTGGCGAGGGCTCTGGGACCGCGGGCGCTGCAACACGCAGAGGGTTGACCAGCAAGGCCCCCTCCGCAGTTGCCGCAGCCTCCGCTTGGGCCTTGGCCGCTGCGTCGGCGCACGCCTTCGCCGCCTCCTCCTCCTGTGCCGCCTTGGCGGCAGCCGCCCTCAACTCCTCCGCCTCCCGCTCCTCCCGCGCCTCCTGCGTGTTTCGCTCCGTCACCGCCTGAAGCTCGGCGCGGGGGTCCACGCGGCGGGTGCTCCCGGATCCTCCCGGCGATCCAACGACGGAGGCGGCAGCAACCCGCTCGAGCGAAAGCGGAGCCTTGATTTTCTGAGAAAGGGCAAGGATTCAGAAATCACCAAGAAAAGAAGAAAGAATGTACAAAGGAATATACACTTACACCGACACCATCTGCGGCCGCTTCACCACCTTGCGGAAGCAGGCCGCCTTCGAGGCCGACTCATCCCGCCTGGTCGCCGCCGCCCCGCCCTTGGGCTTCTTTGGCCGGCTCCCGAACAAGCCCGACGCGGCACGGCGCTTCTGCCCGCCTCCCCGAGCAGGTGGCGCAGCGGAGGAACCCGCGCCGTGGCCGGACGCCGGCTGGCGGCGTGGGACGATTTCCGCCTCGTCGTCATCCGGCCAGTCGTCGAAACTGGCTCCAAGCCCAGAGCCGCCTGCTTCGCCGCCACCCACCTCGGTGTTGTCATCCATGGCGGCCGGGCCAAGTCGTGGTCCTCCAGGTCATGCTCCGCCCGGTCGGGGAGGAATCGGCATTCCGCCTCCGACCCGGTTGCAGGTCGAAGGAGAGGGCTCTGCCAAGGCGTGCCGACTGGTCAGAAACGGCCAGAAGGAACTCGGCGGCAAAACTAAGAAAAGAAAAGGAAAAAGAGAGCATACCGTGGGCGGAGGATGCGCACGGGAATATGGCTCCTTGCCAAACCGCCACTCTGCGGAGAGCTTGCAGTTCGCAAGGTAATTCACCATATGGGCCACCTTGCCGTGCGGCATGTCCTTCGTCCACATCCGACTCGGATCGAGCTGGCCGCTCATCTGACAGATCAGGAGAGGGCGGCTCTGAAGCGGAAGCACCCGGCGCGCGACGAAGGCGGCCAGCAAGTCGGACCCAGTCAGGCCCTCCGACTGGATCATCACCCGCAGTCGAGCGACGGCCGCGGCTCCAGCCGGCGTCAGCGTCACGGCCTGATAGGACCATTGGGACCGCCTCCCAGCCGGCAGGCCGGCTACGTAAGCCGGCAAGTTGACGTAGTCGCCTTGTAGGGCGACGTTCTTCACGTAGAAATAAGACTTCTGCCAGCGCTTCACCGACTGGATTAATGTGATGACGGGGAAGGGGTTGTCGGCCGCCGGCCTCCGCATCGTGATGAAGGCGCCGCTCTGGGCCAGCACGCCCTGCATACGGGTGCCCAGCTTAGATTGAAAGAACTCCCCCCAGAGCTCGAGGGTGGGGAGAACGCCAAGAAAGCCTTCGCACAAGGTGACGAAGGCGGACAGCAGCACCACCGTGGTCGGGGTTAGGTGGTGCGGCTGGAGTTGATAGAAGTCGAGGAAGGAGCAGAACAAAACGCTCGCCGACAAGCCGAAGACGCACAGGAAATGCGAGCGGAAGACTTCCCGCTCGCCTTCCTCCGGCTCCGGCGTGATCTCCTTCGCAGGCGCCAGACGGGCCCGCACTTGGTCCGCGCCGGGCAGCCGCCGCGTCTTGCGGAGGAACTCGGTGTGGTCCATATGGACGTTGGAGCCGTCCCAGTCCCCGCCGTACTGCATGGTGGCGAGAGGCTGGCAAGAAAGAGTGCAGCAGCGGAGAAAGCACGGCCTCGCGGCGGCAAAGCTGCGGGGCGGAGTGAAGATTGGTGGGATGGCGCGGCGGCGAGTCGCTGCTGTGAGGGAAAGGAGGAGGAAGAAGATGGCGGAAAGGAGAGGAGTGGGCCAGCGTCTGCCGCTTCGCCACCCCCCTACTTATAGCCTCGTGCGGCGAAGCCGAGGAGGCGAGGCGTGGGGAGGAACATGGGATTAACTGCACCCACTCCCGCACGTCCCGCGATTATTACGCCCTAAACGGTGTGCGGAAACCGCCGCCAGAAGACGTGCGGACAGTTTTGGGCCGCAAAGAATCCGCGCGTGGGCCTAGGCGTAGGAGTGGTGGCCCCTCGGCCTGCGGCGTCGTCTTGTCGCACGCGTGGGTTGGCAGGCTCTTTTCAGCCAAGGGACGCCACGTGGTTCGCAGGCGGCGAGTGGCCGGCCCACAGCCCGGCACACGCGCCAACAGACTCCCGCCCTCCGACTTTAAAAATTTCGCCAAGACGGCGCGCCCAACCGAAGCCGGCTCTCAGCTGCTGGCTCGTCAAGATAAGAAGCTGACCGAGCTTCTCGACCTCCTCTCAGCCTCGAAGCCCAACCAGCTTTGGGGACTACTGTCGGAGTAAATGGCCACGGGTAGCCTAACCGACTCCCCCTGGCTCTTCGAAAAATTACCTGACCATTCGAGCCTTCAAGCATACAAAGCGTAGGATCGCCTTCGCCCGGCCGAGGGCTGACTCCCAGAAGGCGACCCAACCTCAAAAACCTTCTCCAAGAAAGATACGAGACAGCCGACTCCAAGGAGCCGGCCCTGAGAGGACCGACACCTAGAAGCCGGCCATGAAGAAAGCCGACTCCCAGAAGCCGGCCACAAATAAAGCCGGCTCCCAGAAGCCGGCCAAGACTGCACCCACAAAGACTGTGCCCACATAGCGGCGATAGGAGGGGGTGTGGCCGTCGTACAGCCCACTACCCTCGAAACCCGGAACAGGCATGGCCACAGGGCGCCGTATGGGCCAGCCATCCCCCATCCGGTGCGGCACTGTAGCCATGTTGGCCTCGATGTCACCCACGACAGGCGCCAGTACGGCCCGTGGGCAGCGGGCCCCTTTGCCAGAGAGACATCCAAAGGCGGCCTGGCCTCCCCTAGTCGGCCAGGGGTGTGGCCGGCTTACTATTGCCGGCTACCTCCCTCCCTCGAAGCATGCGCCTCATTAAGGGGACAAGACAAGGTAAGGCTACAATGAGAGCTCGCAAGGCGGCGACACTGTAGCCACGCTTACCTCGACGAAGCCCTCGTCATCAGAGGCGAGGTTGCAGTAACCAGCCGCCGACACAGCCCCCAAACGGTGGGGCCGGCCTGCCGGCTAAGAGGCCGGCAGCCTTCGGGACCCACCAGTCGGCGGGCCCCAATGACCGGCGGAGAAGCCGGCGAGCCTAGACACTGATGGCGGGGACCCGCGCCCAGCCGGATTACCATTGTACCCCTGGGGGTAGGCCTATATAAACCCCCCAGGGCATCCATGCAAAGGGTTGATCTCAGAGAATTCCACACACCACCTAGAGAGAAAAGGAGAGCTAGCCTTGCCCTTCCTCTTCCTCTATCCAAACAGCTCAAGGAACGCTTGTAGCTACGTGTATTGATTTAGTGATCATGCGGAGACCCCGCAGAGCAGGACTAGGGGTGTTATCTCCACGGAGAGCCCCGAACCTGGGTAAGATCTGCCGGCGTGCATGTCTTCGCCTCATCCCGTTTCGAGGCACTGGCGATGTTTTACTGGCTCCCACAATGATAAGCCACCCATTGGCATATGTCGCACCTACCACCCGACAATTACGGTGGTAAACGAATTACTATCGAGCAATTGATAGAATTGTGCATAGTTATGAGAATATCTAGGTATGATCATGTATATAGGGATCACGTCCGCGACAAGTAGACCGAAACTATTCTGCATCTACTACTATTACTCCACACATCAACCGCTATCCAGCTGTAACATCCCAAATTTCTCATTTGGAATGTTTTACAATTTTAGCTAAGCATCTATGCATTTTGTTGAATTGAGTGGCATTTGGAAATTTCAGAGGCAGTTGAGTTTCTTTTTGTGAATTTGAACTTGATTTGGCATTGAAATTTATTTCAAAAAATACCTGACTAATACTTGAGAAAAAGTATGAGAGGAGTAAACATGACACTCCAAAGAAAAATGTCAGAATAAAATATTGCCAAAAAAAGTTTGAATTCAAATTTGATTTTATTTGGAATTTGCAAAAAGTGTTTTATTTTAGTTTCTGTTTTACCTCTGGAAAAATGTCCACGTTGTAGGATTAATTCCCCTGAGAATTTTGATATATATATGTCCTATATAAAAATAATATATATTTTTTCTATATTTTCCCTTCTCTCTAATTCAAAAAAAGGAAAGCCCAGTCGCCCGCGCAGGCCGCAAACCAGCGCCGCTCCCCACGCACGCTCGTGAAGGAGATCTCACGTAACTCCCTTCTCCCTCACGTAACTATCTCTCTCTTTCTTTCTTTTTCTTTTTCTCTTTCTTTATCTTCTTTTTCTCCTCTGACCGCTGGACCCCACAGCGTTATCTCCTTCCTCGCGAACAACCTGCGCCGCGTATCTGGCTCGCCGCCTCGCGCACGGCTGCGTCCGCGCCCTCGCCAAACTCTAGCTAAAATTCTTCCCCTCGCCCAAGTAACACGTCCTATAAGTAGCCCTACCCGTCCTCTCGCGATCCCCTTCAAAAACCCTCTCTAAAACCCTCCACAGCCGCCGCCATCTCCATCCCGATCTCGTTCTGTACACCGTCGTTCATCGCCGCACCCGACGCCGGTGAGCACCCCTTCGACCCCTCTTTCCATCCACGCACTGCCGTCGCCCAGGCGCACTCACTTGACATGTTTTTGCCCTCTCTTGTCAACTACAGGGGGCAAACCGAGCTCGTACGTCGACCACCGGAGCTACAGAGCGCCCACCGCTATCACCATCGCCCTCCTCGTTTCCGTCATCGCCAAGCGCGAACTCCACCACCCCCGCGACGCCCTCGCTTCACCGCATTCGTTCGGCCACTCCACCGACGCCCGCGACTGCTGGAATCGCCGCCCCGTTCGACGCCGACCGCCGCTCCGTCGCCTATGTATGTCGTCAATGTCGCTGTAAGCGAGCGCTCCTCTATTTTTTTCTTTTAGATCGAACCGTTAGATCGGTTTAGTAACTCGTTTTTTTATTGGTTTTAGTGTACGGTTTTTTTAGGTTTAGATTTAAACCGGTTCACTGGTTTCTTTTAGTTATACACTGTACGCGTATGTTAGTTAACGACCGGGTGCGGTTTAGTTTCAGATCGCACCACCCCGAGCCCAATAGCGCCCATTAGTTTTGTTTTCTGTTATTTACGTTCTATTTTAAAAACAGAAAAGTTCCAATCTTGTAAAATCTGTTTCTCTTAGGTTTTTTAATAGTTCTAGTTGATTCTTTTTTTGTTAGTTTGCAAATTTGTTGTAGTTTCTGTAGAAAATTATGTTTAGCCATGTTTAAATTATTAGAAATAGTTTTATATTAGATTTAGACAGATTAGTTTTTCTGCCATAAATTGAGTTAGGATTATTGTTTTTTAGTGATTCTTTTTTCTACTGCTTAGTTTTGACCATGCCTGGCAGTAGGAACTTGTTTGGATATTTTAGATTTAATAAACAATTAGTTTTATGTCGAAATCAAGTTTTTCTTGTTTATTTAGCTAGCTACTGTTTTCGTACTATTCTAGTTAGTAAATAATTTTATTTTTATTATGTTATAATTTAGTTTAGATTAGTTTCTGTAGCTACAGAGGAGGAACTTTTATTTACGATAGAATAAAAAAATTATTTTATTTTTTGTGCTAGGATTGTTTTAGGCATAATAGGAGTTCTATAATAGCTTTTGATGTGATTCTTTTTGCTACTAGTTTGTATGATGTTTTCCCTTCTGTTAGTTAGCAAAACCAATGCTTAGGTTCTGTTAAGAAAATTTTTAGTTGTGTAAAACTATTTCTTAGTTGTTGCTTGATATGATGAAAACCTTGATTTGCTTTCTCCAAGTTTTTCTTTGGTTTTGGTTTGAGTGCTTGGGTGTTTTACTTCAACTTGCTGTTATGTTATATTGTGCTATACTTATTTGTGCTATTGTTTGACTCGGAAGAATTCCCGGAGTGCGAAGCCTGCTATTACGAGTCGCTAGCTTTCGAAGACCGTCAGCCAGGCAGTCATTTGATCATGTTTTTACAATACCTATGATTTTATTGCATTAGAGTTATACCTCCCCACCATGCATGCAGTAGGAGAATTTTGTTAACTTATGTTCTTGAGTAGTATCATGAGGTAGGATGAACCCTTCTCCCTTGTTACCGATGCCCGGGACGATGTAGTTTATTTTGCTATGCTCGTAGACGGGGTTGGTTGAGTGATTCATAAGGGAGATGCGAGAGTCAAGATGATGAAAACCCCATGACATCAAGCTCAAGATGGACTTCAAAATTCACTACTGGGTGGAGGACAGTTGACGGGCACCCTGGAGAAACCAGCGGATGGCCGGGATGCATGGAGAAGCGCCGTGACATCTTGCGGAAAGCTTCACCCAGCCACGAAGAGAGGGATGGATACCCCATTGACCGAAAGCTTACCTGTGCAGCCGCAAGCTATTATGGGCTCTGGCTGGGTTGACCCTAGGCGTGACTCTGGCCGGACGGTGCTACGAGATGTAGAAGAACGGTAGGATTGGATGGGCACCGGCAGTGGCCCAGAGGAACTCTTCGGAAGACCCTGTTTTGTTCGTCCCGTCTTCAAACACCAGGCAGTGCGAAGACTTAAAGGAGGGAATGATTCTTGCGGGTAAAGTGCACAAACCTCTGCAGAGTAACAACCTAATCGATTAGCCGTGTCCCCGGTTATGGACAAATGAGCCTCTAGGATTGGAGTATTTCGGCACCGAACTTAATAAATTAATTAAGGGGTTATTTAATAATTGGGAATGAGACATTGGTTGGCGGAACCATCTCAATAACTACCACCATTTTGTAGTAATTGCAAACAAGTCCTTGTTGTAGCGAAAAACCGGTTTTTTCGCAAAACAATGAAACTTAGAGCCCCACAGCCAAATTGCATATAGTATTAGTAATTTTATTGTTGTTCTCTCTTCATGACTTGCCGGCATATTCAAAATGCTGACCTACACGGCGGCAACGTCTTATGTTGCAGAGGAGTTTTCCGATCAGGAGTGAGGCTACGATCCATGCTTGGCGATTGCCCTATGGAGTCGGATGGACTCGCTATTCGTCTACGCTTCCGCAGCTTTATTTAGTTTATTTCTCATGAGTTGGCCTTCGGCCGAATTTATTATGATGTAATAAAGACTCGATATGAGAATCGTGTAATAAATTCAGGTGTGATTGAACTTTGAATCTTTGCATCAATGTACTGTGTGTGCCAGCATGATCTTGGGATGGTACAGCTACACAGAGACTTGACCAATTTTGGGTCGGGTCGCTACAGAGATGGTATTCAGAGCCCACGCTGACCGTAGGACGTAACCCCTAGGATCGGAAAGCCATAAGAAGAGACTATTTTATGTTATGTCCTTATCATTCCGTAATTCTCCCCTGTTCATTTCTGACTTCTCTCCGATTTTCAACATTCTAGATGGCCGCCGAGTTCACCCCAGTTCTGCTACCGGAGTTTTGCCAGCCAGATGAGACGATGCTTCTCGGCAAGAAGCTGGTTCAGATCGTGAAGAAGCTGAAGATTGCTCTGCCCTCAATCACCGGGAAGCCTATCAATGCACTTCCGACGGATACCTGCTACAAGATTATGGTGCACATTCCAGGGAGGACCTTCGGAGGACATTCAGAGCCCATTGACTTTGAGTTTACTGATTTCACTTGGATCCTCGGAAGAGACATGGCGATTTATCGTGCACTTGGACATCTCCGAGAAGAGTACAGGGCCGAGCTCGACCCATTAGACCTTGCCATGATTTCTCGTAGAGCTACGAATGGATATATCATCCGTACCGTAGAGGACGACTCCATTCTTTCATATGTCCAAGAATTGGAGAGTCTCATCAGGAACCAGGAAATCCAGACGCGCCGAAACTCAAAGGTACACAGGAGGTTGTTGTTCCGTAAACTGGAACTGGAGGAGAAAGCACGCGCGGACTTCCTTGAACATGAAGAAGAAGTCAAGGATTTTATGGATAGAATCGAGGTCCGGGATAAATATATTGCCACACTGGAGGAGAAGATAGACCTGGGAGAAGACCTTTTTCCGAGTGGAGATGATGGACCCCTCGTTGGCAATGACCAGGATTATGAAGAGAGCTCCACCGAAGGAAGCCGCAAGAGGAGAAGTCGCACCGGAGGACGCAAGAATAATTGATGAAGACATTTAGTCGACCGCCATGTTATTTTATTTTTTCGTCGATCAGTTAGGCCGTTATTTTCGATTAGTCGTGAGATTTTTGTAATCCCAGATTGAACCTTGTTTGAGATGAATGAATAAATGATTGGTGTGATTATGATTGTGCATTCATATGGGTAGTGCTATTTTCTCATTAGACCCTTGTTCTATTCTAATTTCTCATCCACTCCAAAACACCAGATGCCTCCGAGACGTGACCCCGGTTTCAACTTTCCGCCGGAGCTCACCCAGCTGATCCAGCAACAAAATGCCCTGATGCAGATGCTCATCCAGAACCAGAACAACAACAATCCACCGCTACCACCCCCTGTTGAGAACTTGACCCGCTTCCTAAGGCTGAATCCGCCAGTGTTCTCTAGCAGCACTGAGCCGATTGTGGCCGATGATTGGCTCCGCAAGGTCGGAAGGGAGTTAGCCACTGCTGGATGCACAGATGCAGAGAAGGTGCACTTTGCCGCACATCAGCTTGATGGACCTGCAGCTTCTTGGTGGGAGAACTACACCGCCACTTATCCGGCCGCCACCGTGACATGGGCTGAGTTCCAGCAGGCCTTCCGCACCGCTCATGTCTCAGCTGGAGCCATGAGTCTGAAGAAGCGTGAGTTCCGCAACTTATGCCAGGGGAATCGTACTGTGGGGCAGTACGTGGATGAGTTCAGAAAATTATCTCGCTATGCCCCAGATGATGTGGCCACAGATGCCGCAAAGCAAGAGAAGTTTCTCGAGGGACTCAATGATGAGCTAGGAATGCAGCTAATGGTGGCTACCTTCAACAACTACCAGGAGTTGGTAGACAAGGCCACCATACTTGAAGGCAAGCAGCAGCAGATTGATAGCCGCAAGCGGAAATATGGCCAGGGAAGGTACAACTCCGGAGCTCAGCAGAAGCCCCGCTATACCCCATACTCGGGAGGACATACCCATCACACCCATGGAGGACATAATCATGGAGGACATAACCATGGAGGGAATGGGAACAATCGCAACCACGACAACAACTCCAAGTCAGGCAATGGAGGCAATGGCAACCAGCACCGTCCTGCTCTGTCTCACAAGGATCTAAGTCATATCACCTGTTTCAAGTGCCAGAAGACAGGACACTATGCCACCAATTGTCCGGAGGCAAGCAGAGGAATGGAAACGGCAACGGCAATGGAAGCTCAGCAAAGAAGCCCAACCCTTTTCTTCGTGCTCAGGTGAATCACCTTGACGTGGAGGACGTCTATGATCAACCAGACACTGTGGTTGGTAAGTTTTTATTAAATTCACATTCGGTATTGGTACTCTTTGATTCCGGTGCAACGCATTCATTCATATCAAGGGTAGTTGTGGAAAAGTACGGGCTGCCCACTAGAACCCTTAGAACCCCTCTTTAGGTCACTTCCCCAGGAGGAGAGATGATGGCAGGCTTAGGCTGTCATTCGACCCTCAGCATCGGAAACCATGATTTTCCCGCAGACCCCATAGTATTGGAATCCCAGAGTTTGGATGTAATTCTAGGCATGGATTGGTTGACCAAGTTTGAAGGAAATATCGACTGTGCCCGCAAGACGATTTTGCTCACCACCCCGGAGCAGAAGAGGATCAAGTATGTATCCAGACGCACACCGATGAAGAATCGGGTGAATTCCCTCATGGGAGTTGTTCAGGAGGAAGTTCCCGTAGTGCAAGATTTTCCCGATGTGTTTCCAGAGGAATTACCAGGAATGCCACCGGACAGAGACATTGAGTTTTTGATTGAGTTATTGCCCGGCACAGCCCCAATATCCAAGAGACCCTATCGGATGCCCCCGAATGATTTGGAAGAGATCAAGAAGCAAATTAAGGAGCTATTGGAGAAAGGATATATTCGCCCAAGCTCGTCACCTTGGGGAGCCCCAGTTCTTTTGGTAGAGAAGAAGGATGGAACCCTGAGAATGGTTGTGGATTATCATTCATTGAACAATGTGACCATCATGAACAAGTACCCTCTACCGATGATTAATGATTTATTTGATCAACTAGTTGGAGCCAAGGTATTCTCCAAGATCGATCTTCGATCAGGGTATCATCAGCTGAAGATTCGTGAACAGGATATACCCAAAACAGCTTTCACCACCAGGTATGGTTTATATGAGTATACCGTCATGTCATTCGGATTAACTAATGCCCCTGCGTATTTCGTGAGCATGATGAACAAGGTATTTATGGAATATCTGGACAAGTTTGTCGTGGTGTTCATCGATGACATATTGGTTTTCTCCAAGAGCGAGGAAGAGCATAAGGAACATCTGCGTCTAGTTCTGGAGAAAATCCGGGAACATCAGTTATATGCCAAGTTCAGCAAATGTGAATTTTGGAAGAAGGAAGTCGGATTCCTTGGACATGTTATTTCAGGAGAAGGAATAGCAGTCGACCCCACCAAGGTCGAATCGCTCACCAACTGGCAATCCCCCACCTCAGTCAAGGAGATCCGCAGTTTTCTCGGACTCGCAGGATATTATCGGAGGTTTATTGAGAATTTCTCCAAGATTGCCAAGCCCATGACTAAGCTGTTGAAGAAGGAAGCCAAGTACATTTGGACCGAGGATTGTGAAGCCAGTTTTCAGGAGCTGAAGACACATTTGGTTACCGCCCCGGTGCTAATTTTGCCGGACATACACAAGGATTACCAGGTATATTGTGATGCTTCTCGTCAAGGACTCGGAGGAGTGCTCATGCAGGAAGGAAAAGTTGTAGCTTATACCTCCAGACAGCTACGACCTCACGAGATCAATTATGCCACGCACGATTTGGAGTTAGGAGCCGTAGTGCACGCACTCAAGACCTGGAGACATTTCCTTGTCGGAAATAGTTGTGATGTTTACACGGATCATAAGAGCCTTAAGTATATTTTCATGCAGAAGGAATTGAACCTCAGGCAGAGGAGATGGCTTGAATTGATCAAGGACTATGACATGAGATTCCATTATCACCTAGGTAAGGCGAACTTTGTAGCAGATGCCTTGAGCCGTAAAAGTTATGTGAACACCCTCATAGCTGGAGGATTACCTCAGGAATTAGCCGACGATCTCAGAGAGCTCCGACTGGAGATAGTACCAAGAGAATTTGTCGCCACCTTGGATATACAGTCCACTCTGACCGAAAGAATCCGTGAAGCCCAGAAGACAGACAAGGGAATTGCAGAGATAAAGGAAAAGATGTGTAACAGAAAGGCGAAAGGTTTTCGTGAAGATGAGCACGGAACTTTATGGTTTGAGGATCGTATCTATGTGCCTAATGACCCAGAGGTCAGGAAGTTAATTCTTCAGGAGGCCCATGATTCACCGTACTCGATTCACCCAGGCAACACCAAAATGTATCTAGATTTGGAGGGAAGTTTCTGGTGGACATGTATGAAGAAGGATATTGCCGAGTATGTAGCAGTATGTGATGTTTGTCAGCGAGTAAAGGCGGAACATCAGAAGCCGGCAGGGTTACTTCAACCTTTGCCGATACCCGAGTGGAAATGGGAAAAACTTGGAATTGATTTTATCATAGGATTACCGAGGACCCGTTCAGGTTATGATTCTATCTGGGTAGTGGTTGATCGCTTGACCAAGGTAGCTCATTTCATTCCCGTGAAGACCACATATACCAGCGCTAAGTTAGCCAAGATATACATGACCAGGATCGTATGTCTGCATGGAGTTCCGAGGAGTATCGTGTCAGATAGAGGAACACAATTTAACTCAAAGTTTTGGAATCAGTTGCATGAAACTTTGGGTACGAGGCTGGAGTTCAGTACAACTTTTCATCCGCAGACAGATGGACAGACCGAGAGAGTCAACCAGATTTTGGAGGACATGTTGAGAGCCTGTGCGCTAGACTATGGGTCTAGCTGGGATGACAACTTGCCATATGTAGAGTTCTCGTACAACAATAGTTATCAGACCAGTCTGAAACTGGCCCCTTTCGAAGCTCTATACGGAAGGAGGTGCAGAACACCATTGTTGTGGGATGGTGTTGGAGATCGAAAACTTTTTGGTCCCGATCTTATCAGAGACTCCGAAGAGAAGGTCAAGCTGATTCAAGATAGACTCAAGATAGCCCAGTCGAGACAGAAGAGTTATGCCGACAGTAAACGCAAGGAGATAACGTATGAAGTTGGAGACCGAGCATATCTCCGTGTATCCCCACTTCGTGGAATCCAGAGGTTTGGTGTTAAAGGAAAGTTGGCACCCAGGTTCATTGGCCCCTACAAAATCCTCGAACGTCGTGGAGAAGTTGCTTACAAGCTGGAATTGCCGGAAGGATTGTCCAGAGTTCACGATGTCTTCCATGTTTCTCAGCTGAAGAAATGCCATGCTGAGATGGCCGATATTCCGTTGAGAGACAAAGTGCCCCTAGAGGCCATACAGCTCGACAGTGATCTGACTTATGAGGAGAAACCCGTCAGAATTCTCGAGACTGCAAACAAAGTCACCCGCAGCAAGATCATCAAGTTTTGCAAGGTTCTGTGGAGTCATCATTCCGAGGAGGAAGCCACCTGGGAGCGAGAAGAAGACCTCCGCCGAGACCACCCGCACCTATTTGCTAGCCAACCCGAATCTCGAGGGCGAGATTCATCTTAAGGTGGGTAGGTTTGTAACATCCCAAGTTTCTCATTTGGAATGTTTTACAATTATAGCTAAGCATCTATGCATTTTGTTGAATTGAGTGGCATTTGGAAATTTCAGAGGCAGTTGAGTTTCTTTTTGTGAATTTGAACTTGATTTGGCATTGAAATTTATTTCAAAAAATACCTGACTAATACTTGAGAAAAAGTATGAGAGGAGTAAACATGACACTCCAAAGAAAAATGTCAGAATAAAATATTGCCAAAAAAAGTTTGAATTCAAATTTGATTTTATTTGGAATTTGCAAAAAGTGTTTTATTTTAGTTTCTGTTTTACCTCTAGAAAAATGTCCATGTTGTAGGATTAATTCCCCTGAGAATTTTGATATATATATGTCCTATATAAAAATAATATATATTTTTTTCTATATTTTCCCTTCTCTCTAATTCAAAAAAAAGGAAAGCCCAGTCGTCCGCGCAGGCCGCCAACCAGCGCCGCTCCCCACGCACGTTCGTGAGGGAGATCTCATGTAACTCCCTTCTCCCTCACGTAACTATCTCTCTCTTTCTTTCTTTTCTTTTTCTCTTTCTTTATCTTCTTTTTATCCTCTGACCGCTGGACCCCACCGCGTTATCTCCTTCCTCGCGAACAACCTGCGCCGCGTATCTGGCTCGCCGCCTCGCGCACGGCTGCATCCGCTCCCTCGCCAAACCCTAGCTAAAATTCTTCCCCTCGCCCAAGTAACACGTCCTATAAGTGGCCCTACCCGTCCTCTCGCGATCCCCTTCAAAAACCCTCTCTAAAACCCTCCACAGCCGCCGCCATCTCCATCCCGATCTCATTCTGTTCGCCGCCGTTCATCGTCGCACCCGACGCCGGTGAGCACCCCTTCAACCCCTCTTTCCATCCACGCACTGCCGTCACCCAGGCGCACTCACTTGACATGTTTTTGCCCTCTCTTGTCAACTACAGGGGGCAAACCGAGCTCGTACGTCGACCACCGGAGCTACAGAGCGCCCACCGCTGTCACCATCGCCCTCCTCGTTTCCGTCATCGCCAAGCGCGAACTCCACCACCCCCGCGACGTCCTCGCTTCACCGCATCCGTTCAGCCACTCCACCGACGCCCGCGACCGCCGGAATCGCCGCCCCGTTCGACGCCGACCGCCGCTCCGTCGCCTGTGTACGTCGTCAACGTCGCTGTAAGCGAGCGCTCCTCTATTTTTTTCTTTTAGATCGAACCGTTAGATTGGTTTAGTAACTCGTTTTTTATTGGTTTTAGTGTACAATTTTTTTAGGTTTAGATTTAAACCGGTTCACTGGTTTCTTTTAGTTATACACTGTACGCGTATGTTAGTTAACGACCGGGCGCGGTTTAGTTTCAGATCGAACCACCCCGAGCCCAATAGCGCGCATTAGTTTTTTCTGTTATTTACGTTCTGTTTTAAAAACAGAAAAGTTCCAATCTTGTAAAATCTGTTTATCTTAGGTTTTTTAATAGTTTTAGTTGATTCTTTTTTTGTTAGTTCGCAAATTTGTTGTAGTTTCTGTAGAAAATTATGTTTAGCCATGTTTAAATTATTAGAAATAGTTTTATATTAGAAATAGTTTTATATTAGATTTAGACAGCAATTTGCGCTGGGCCTCTGTGACACCCCAAAATTTTGACCTTGTTTTATTTATTAAAATTTTTGCCAGGAAATAAAACTTTTCCATTTGTCAAGATTTACCCTTTTGTTATTTTGGATTTTTACCTCTAGTGGAAAAACCTTCAAAGAGTATTGTTGGACTTATATGCCCTCTTTATAACACTATTCTTTAACAGTGGGTTTAATTGCAAGATTTGTTTTCTCAGAGCTTTATTCTCTCAGAAATGATTTCTTGAATTTGGAGCCTGTTTTGCACTCCAACCATTTGATAAATGCCTTTAAAAATTTCACCAAAATTTGGGGATGTCATGTGATGTTTCCACATCACTTTTATGCAAAAATACCTTTTGGCCATTGGAGATTTTGAGCTCTACACCAACTTTGCCAATCTGGTCCAGTAGGCACTTTTGCACTACAACCCATTTAAATATTTCTTTAAAAATTCTTCCAAGTGTTTGGAGATGTCAGTGGATGCATAAAATTCAACTCTATGCAAAAACCCAGTGATGTTCTTTGAAAAATTTGAGTGAATCACCCTCTTTTGCATTCTGTCTAATTTGGTGATTTGTACTGCAACCTTATTTTATTTTGCTCTAGTGACCCTGAGATTTTTCCTACTTGTAGCCCTCCCTTCAAAACCCTTAAGTCCAGGAGAGTGGACTCATTGGAGGTTTTTAAGTGCATGCAATAAACCCTTTTTCTTTCTGTCCAAAACTGGGGTTTTGCAAATCTTGCACTAACAAGTTTCTGGTTTTGCCCATATGATCTTGCCTTCATCATCCACACCTAAAGAGACCCTGATCTGGAGATTTTGGCCACTCCAAGAGTTGCCTAAGTGCACTTGGCATTCTGTCGAGCACTTGGTGTGCACAGTCAGTTTTGGGCATGTTTCCTAGTTTGCACTGTGAAATGGCTCCAATGACCCAGCAACCTTGTCCACTGAACTCCTAGCTGTCTCTATCCTAGTCCTGTTAATTGCCAGCCCCACCCTCGTGCTCTAGACTGCCCTGGCATTTCGTCGAGCAGGTTCCGTGCGTGCTCTGGGCGCGCCCAGAGCGCACGTTTTGCACGCGCGCGCACTGAGCCACCGCGCCGCATTGCCGCACTCGACGCGACCCGTCCCTGGCCCCTGCTCCACTGCTGAACCGCGCACTACGCTCGCTCACTCCCCACGCCACCCCTGGCTCCCTGCAACGCCGCTGGCAGAGCTCTTGGCGGCACGCCGGTGTCGGCAGCGAACCTGTGACATGGACGGCGCCGCCCAAACCACACCAGCGCGCCAGCTGCCCCCGTGAACAGCCCGGTCTTATCCCGAAGCTCGTCGGCACGCGCTCGTCGCCGCCACGTCGCCCTGCAGCTACAGCACGGCTGTCGCCGGCGATCTTATCCTCAGCCGCCGCGGTCCAACCTCGAGCTCCTATTTAAAGGGCCCCCGAACTTGTTCAAGACCTCAGGCGACCTCAGACCCTCCCCGTAGAGCTTCCCTAGCAGTGGATTGACCGGAGAAGACCGTCTTCACCAACTCCGGCCAGTTCGGCCGCCGCCGAACTCCGGTGAAATACGTCGTAGCCAGCCACTCTCTCGCCCAACCAGCGTCACCAGTAGCTTCCCCTTGTCCTTTCGGAGCGGCCCAGCAACCCAACCTCGATCGGAGACCACCGAAGCCCAAAAACCACTTCTCACCCGTAGCCCCCTCCGCCGCGGAGCTCGCCGCCGGCGATTCCTTCCACCTCCAACGACCCAGCAACCACCAAGAGGACCACCCCTGTCTGGCCGTTCCATCCCCGCCCTCGGATGCCCGTGAGGCGCTGCCGTTCGTCGACGGCGATCGCCGGAGTCCCGCTCCCGTCGGGTAGAGAAGAGGAGGGAGAGGGAAGAACGGTCAAACCTGACCAGTGGGCCCTCTGGACCCACTGTCAGTGACCCGCGCGCCGTCTTTTCTGTTTTAAGTGAAGGCGCATAAGTCCCGAGTACGTCTCCTCTGCTGCGAAAGCGTATTTCTCCCGAAACGTTTTCTTTTCTGGTTTTATTTAAAAACAGAGATTTGACCAAACTTTGACTGGCTATAACTTTTAAAATAAAACTCAAATGAGTTGATTCTTTTTCCTACCTCTCTCAAATTTCACCTAGTTTATTTTAAGATTTATTTCAGAAATATTTGAGACAAACTTTTGTACTCTGTTTGAAATATGTGTTGTTTGAATATTTCTCAAAATAGGATTTTGGAGAAAAGGGAAAGCTTTCAAAAAGTGCATCCTTTGCATACTCTTGAAGGCAAGCATTTCTGGACTCTGGCATAATATTTTGTTGTGGTGTTCTGATACGATTACAACACCATTTGACTTGGAGTATGCGTTATCTTTATGTAACGATAAAGTCTCGTGCATGAGTGCTTTTTGGAGATATTTTGTGGTCAGCATTGGGTACGCTAGTGTTTTGGATCATCCTCGTGAGCTCCTCATGCATACCGGAAGGAAGCCGGGAAAGTCGTGGTCTTGGGTAGACACGAGCTTGTCCCTAGTCCCTCGTCGAGACGAGTATGACCGGTATGGCATGGTGAGGCTTGATGAGTGGTGATTTATTTCATTAATGGTAATATTGTTGGAGGACGCTTGGACCCCCCTGAGTCGGTCTAGGTCGAGTCTTGATCAGTAGCTTCCCTATTTGTTGGTACCACCACTTGTCCCTGTCGCAGACGGGGTATGGTTCAGTAAGTTGTCAACCCCTTACCAAAGCACACACCGTACAGAGAGGCCATAGTGGAAGATACCGGAGGCCTCCGGTAGGCATGCCACTTGGTCCGGGGGCATGGGTGTTTCCGGTTGGGACCGAGAGGGGGGCACCCCTTAGAGCGCGCCAATAGAAATTTGATCCCATGCTACGTCGAGGTTGTAGCCTCCCCACTTAGAGTTTTGCTTGGCAGGTGTCGTGGGTGATTCCAGACACCGGTGACTTAAGCTGGTGTGTGCAGGTCGGGCGTGTTTTCAATTAAAAGGCCGTAGGCGGAATTAGTCCCGATGGGCTAAATAAATCCGTTACTCGTGGGTGAAGAGTACACCCTCTGCAGAGGACATATCTTTTGGATAGCCATGTTCATGAGTAAGGACCACAGTCTGAGTGAAATCTAGTAACGATTTTCGGATGGAGACACGGCTAACTGGATCATAGTAACAGTATTCGGATGGAGGACGATTTAGCTAGAACTCAGTGACGGTCTTCGGATGGAGAAACGGCTAGACTAGATTTTTGTTTATGACCTGTGACACCTGAGGATCATGTTTAATTTTATTATTAATATGGACTAACCATTTACATTATGTATTTTATTGAGTATCCCTGGGATGGTTCTACCTCCTGGATATTCACTGTGATTATTCTTTTATAAGCCCTTTCTGTGGTGTCGCTCAGACGCCCGACTGCGGCATGCTTGTTGTTTATTTATCTTTTATAAGCCCTTTATGTGGTGTCGCTCAGACGCCCGACTGCGGCATGCTTGTTGTTCATTTATCTTTTATAAGCCCTTTCTGTGGTGTCGCTCAGACGCCCGACTGCGGCATCGTTAATTTATTTGCAACCTTTCGAGGAGTCATTTTAGACACTCGCTCAGTGCATATCTTTTACTTCCGTATTGCACGTCCATATTTTCTCTGCACGCGTGCATCACATATTTTTGTTTACTTCATGGCAGACTTATCATCATAAATGTTTCGGAGTATGATTATCTCCTGTTATATTATACCCGTGTTTTTAATGTTTGCGAGTACATTCAAACGTACTCACTGGCTTGTCCCTGGCTATTGTCTTGGCCAGATTTTCACGCATGGAGATAAGCATCGCGGTGACAGCCTCGGAACCTACATATTGACGAGAGCAGCCTCGCGAAGATAGGAGTTATCCTGGTCAGCTGTTCTTGTGGGAATGGAGTCCCATAGACGCAGTTGTATCACAGACCGCTTCCGCCATCAACCACTAGAAACCAAATGTTGTACTCCTAGGCCACAATGGCCTTGTACTACATATTTTTGTACCTTGCTTGGAATTCTTGTATCAAGTTGGTGTCTCATCAGCTAACAGTAATCCTGGGGTTGGTGAGCACAAAGGCCGTTTTCTGGGAAATTATTATCCCAAAAATCCAGTCGTGACAGACTTGGTATCACAGCCAGGCTGACCATTGGCTAACCCTATCTTAGCCAGGTCAATAAACCTAGGTTGACCAGACCACCAGACCTTAACCTAACCCCGGTCAAGCTTCCCGCGTAAGATAGCTCCACAGTGACCCGACGCCTTTTGGCGGACGGTGCCCAACCTATCGGCCTAGCCCGTCGATCACGCGCCAGTGACCGACACCCAACCCGTCTCTATCACAAGCGTGCGGAGGAAGACTCCGTCCCCTTTCCCCTATAAAAAGGGCACGCTAGCCTCAGCACAGCACAACCTCTTTCCCCAAACCAAGCCACGATGCCTGGCCCCATTGTTCACAATGAGACCACCGCAACCAACCTTGGAGGTTTTGTGACCGTGCTCGCAAACCTCACCCGCCGTGCCTATGCATTAGAAGAGCCTCCTGAATATGTTGTGTACCAGGGACCCATGTACGATGAGAGCCGTCAGTACTGGGCCACTGTGCACATCTATGGTAGGGGTCTGTCGCCAGAACGCCCCTACAGGTTCACTGGAAGGACAACTTCCTTTGAGCCACAGGCCATCCAACTGGCAGCCCGAGAAGCTATAGTTCAACTCCGTAACTTGTCGCCCAGAGTTAACTGTCGCTCGTTCTACTACTACCCCAGTCGTGACGGGTATGGTAGGCCGCCCCAGGTTGCCAACGGAGATCACGAGACAGATCCGGCACTATTGCATCTAGTGCGCTATGTAAGCGCACTAGAGCAACTGTTCGATCAGGTCACCCTCGATCTGATCGCAGCTCGTGGAGAACTGGTTCGCCGAGCCCCGGCGAGAAGAGACGCGGAGCCCGACACCGACAACCCAGTCGTGCTGTTCGGACACCCGATCGATCCCTTGAGGTCCGCCCCAGCTATCAACTAGAGTACATTGGTGT
Organism: Triticum aestivum; assembly: GCF_018294505.1. Taxonomy (NCBI): domain Eukaryota; kingdom Viridiplantae; phylum Streptophyta; class Magnoliopsida; order Poales; family Poaceae; genus Triticum; species Triticum aestivum. The sequence continues at coordinate 57,730,286 of NC_057802.1, forward strand.
CACCAGAAGCGCTTCGTCGCCTTTTGGGAACCCATTCCAACGGGATTGTGGCCAACAACCCCCGCGATGGTCATCACCACTACCCCGACTCCGCAGCCCCTCAACCTCAGCCGGCAAATCCTGATGGAGAACCCCGTGGAGAAACCTCGGCACCCGCCAGGCCAGCCCACTTAGACATTAACGAAGTAGACTAAGTCGCTCGAGTTGTATCAAGTCTTAGTTTCCCTACGCTTTGTAACGGTGTGGCCTGGTATCGCTTTTTGCTGACTGCTTGAACGCTCCTATTTTTGGAGTAGTAACTATGCATGTGTACGTTAGCGTACAGTTGCATTTTTAAATTTTGGGCGCAGCTACCAACACCAACCCCGACGGCACCCACAGTAATGCGTCACATTTATGTGATATATATATCTGTGGCTTTGACCCGAGGACAGGATCGACAACCAGTTACCCTTCACCCCGGTGGATAACCCAGCCCCGATGCTATATAAAGGCCACCTCGTGACCTTGCCAAGTACTCCCCACCTTGTGCACTACTCTCTCAGCCATTCCTTTGCCATGCCGACCCCCAGTATTTATCTGAGAACCCTAGACGCAACCCCGGGCAGTTTTGTTAAATTATTGTGGGACTTTACCTGCAGTACTATGAGTGCCACCCGTCCACCCCAGTACGAGTTGCTCAAATCAAGGATCACCTCATCCACCTCGAAATATTGGGCAGTGGTGCACATCCCTCCCGCATACCCAAACCAAGACCCAACGGAAGTCTCCTTCATGGGGAAATCCATGCCGACTCCGCATATGGCCATAGAAGCTGCTGCGTACGAAGCGCTCGCTCGTCTTCGATTCGCGGTACCCTATGCCAGCGAGCGAGGATACTATTATTTTCCGAGTCGTGCAGCACCCGGAGAAGTTGCATCTTTTCCCGGTGGACGAATGGAGAGAGATCCAGTACTGGCCAACCTTGCCTAGTACGTTATCGCTCAGGAGCATTTAACTCAGCGGGTAATGGGTTATCTCCAGAGCCTCGCTGATTTAAATCCTCGGATCGCTATTGGCAGACCACTGAGGCCTGACCAGGAGAGGCGCATTCATCGACTAGTCAACCCCCTTCCCCCGATAGAAGAGGAGTGTGCCCCAGTACCAGAGGCGTTTTCTGAGGACCCTGTCCTTTTGCCGTTTTCTTTGTAAACGTCACCGCTGTATTTTTATCCCAGTATTTTATTTATGTGTTGTAGCGTGTTCGTGGTTCCCAAATTTTGTGCGATGGATCCGATTCTCTTTAGTTCCAGTTATGTGGGCAGTTTTATTGCTGTTAGTTTGGTTTTAATTTTTTTTCCTCACAACATGTTTTGATGAGATTTCTTTCCCCGAGTCACTGCTGCATATACCTTTTTCAGGACATAGATTTTTTTATTTGCGCATCGTCATAACAGCAGACTCACAGCTGCAACCACTCGACCTCGGGCACTATTACAAATCCTTGAGCACATTGTTGCGCCTACTAACCACACTCGAGGACACCACAGTCTCAGTGAGAGAGATTTGTGAGTGATCATTCAGGCACGAGTTGCCCCAGCACACCGACAGCAGTTAGCCCTCGAGGCCGCGCCTAATCCACGTGATCGCCGCCGCCGCGAAGAGCTAACACTCGAGCGGCAGCATCTCGATGATCATCCAGGATCATCGCCCACAGGAGCACGGAGAACCCCAGCAGCACCGCCAATCCTCCACACACCAGGACCACATACCAGTCCGGCATCGCCTCCGCCATTAGAGCCTCGTCTCGAGCTCCTGCTAATAGCAATGGAGGAGAAGGAAGGAGGAGTGGAAGCGAGGCCAGATGTGAGGAGGAAGAGAGGAGCACCACCATCATTTTATAGCTCGAGATCGGTGTACGGTGGGCGAGGTCCACCAGCGCCACTCGTCACTCGACCGCCGGTGTTCGGAGGCGAGTCCGCGAGCAGTGCCGACAGCGCACTGGCCCGCGAGGTGAGTGCACGCTGCACCGACAGCTAGCACGCCGCGCACTACCACGGTACGTCCTCGATGCCCTACGAGCTAGGCATCGCCGGTGGAGGAAGCGCGGGAGAGCTCGCGAGAGAGAAGAGAGAGCCAGAGGTAGAAGAAGAGGCCGACAGTGGGCCCTGGGTCCACCTGTCAGCCAGAGAGAGCACTGTGCTCTCGGGTACGACCAGCGTATTTTTGTAATTTAGAATTTATTCTAAATTACTGTATCCGCGTGGAAATATCTCGATTTTCCCCAACCATAGATGTTTTCCCACGCTACGCCAGTGTATTACACTGTGGTTTTACACCACTTATTGCCCTCTCACTATAGCCGCTTTGTTTTTGTGCAGTTGAATGATTTCTTTTGATAAAAACAGTTTTTGTTCAAAGCAGCTTTTAACAAATCTCGAGGACGAGATTTTTCTTAAGGGGGGTAGTGTTGTGACACCCCAAAATTTTGACCTTGTTTTATTTATTAAAATTTTTGCCAGGAAATAAAACTTTTCCATTTGTCAAGATTTACCCTTTTGTTATTTTGGATTTTTACCTCTAGTGGAAAAACCTTCAAAGAGTATTGTTGGACTTATATGCCCTCTTTATAACACAATTCTTTAACAGTGGGTTTAATTGCAAGATTTGTTTTCTCAGAGCTTTATTCTCTCAGAAATGATTTCTTGAATTTGGAGCCTGTTTTGCACTCCAACCATTTGATAAATGCCTTTAAAAATTTCCACCAAAATTTGGGGATGTCATGTGATGTTTCCACATCACTTTTATGCAAAAATACCTTTTGGCCATTGGAGATTTTGAGCTCTACACCAACTTTGCCAATCTGGTCCAGTAGGCACTTTTGCACTACAACCCATTTAAATATTTCTTTAAAAATTCTTCCAAGTGTTTGGAGATGTCAGTGGATGCATACAATTCAACTCTATGCAAAAACCCAGTGATGTTCTTTGAAAAATTTGAGTGAATCACCCTCTTTTGCATTCTGTCTAATTTGGTGATTTGTACTGCAACCTTATTTTATTTTGCTCTAGTGACCCTGAGCTTTTTCCTACTTGTAGCCCTCCCTTCAAAACCCTTAAGTCCAGGAGAGTGGACTCATTGGAGGTTTTTAAGTGCATGCAATAAACCCTTTTTCTTTCTGTCCAAAACTGGGGTTTTGCAAATCTTGCACTAACAAGTTTCTGGTTTTGCCCACATGATCTTGCCTTCATCATCCACACCTAAAGAGACCCTGATCTGGAGATTTTGGCCACTCCAAGAGTTGCCTAAGTGCACTTGGCATTCTGTCGAGCACTTGGTGTGCACAGTCAGTTTTGGGCATGTTTCCTAGTTTGCACTGTGAACTGGCTCCAATGACCCAGCAACCTTGTCCACTGAACTCCTAGCTGTCTCTATCCTAGTCCTGTTAATTGCCAACCCCACCCTCGTGCTCTAGACCGCCCTGGCATTTCGTCGAGCAGGTTCCGTGCGTGCTCTGGGCGCGCCCAGAGCGCACGTTTTGCACGCGCGCGCACTGAGCCGCCGCGCCGCACTGCCGCACTCGACGCGACCCGTCCCTGGCCCCTGCTCCACTGCTGAACCGCGCACTACGCTCGCTCACTCCCCACGCCACCCCTGGCTCCCTGCAACGCCGCTGGCAGAGCTCTTGGCGGCACGCCGGTGTCGGCAGCGAACCTGTGACATGGACGGCGCCGCCCAAACCACACCTGCGCGCCAGCTGCCCCCGTGAACAGCCCGGTCTTATCCCGAAGCTCGTCGGCACGCGCTCGTCGCCGCCACGTCGCCCTGCAGCTACAGCACGGCTGTCGCCGGCGATCTTATCCTCAGCCGCCGCGGTCCAACCTCGAGCGCCTATTTAAAGGGCCCCCGAACTCGTTCAAGACCTCAGGCGACCTCAGACCCTCCCCGTAGAGCTTCCCTAGCAGTGGATTGACCGGAGAAGACCGTCTTCACCAACTCCGGCCAGTTCGGCCGCCGCCGAACTCCGGTGAAATACGTCGCAGCCAGCCACTCTCTCGACCAACCAGCGTCACCAGTAGCTTCCCCTTGTCCTTTCGGAGCGGCCCAGCAACCCAACCTCGATCGGAGACCACCGAAGCCCAAAAACCACTTCTCACCCGTAGCCCCCTCCGCCGCGGAGCTCGCCGCCGGCGATTCCTTCCACCTCCGACGACCCAGCTACCACCAAGAGGACCACCCCTGTCTGGCCGTTCCATCCCCGCCCTCGGATGCCCGTGAGGCGCTACCGTTCGTCGACGGCGATCGCCGGAGTCCCGCTCCCGTCGGGTAGAGAAGAGGAGGGAGAGGGAAGAACGGTCAAACCTGACCAGTGGGCCCTCTGGACCCACTGTCTGTGACCCGCGCGCCGTCTTTTCTGTTTTAAGTGAAGGCGCATAAGTCCCGAGTACGTCTCCTCTGCTGCGAAAGCGTATTTCTCCCGAAACGTTTTCTTTTCTGGTTTTATTTAAAAATAGAGATTTGACCAAACTTTGACTGGCTATAACTTTTAAAATAAAACTCAAATGAGTTGATTCTTTTTCCTAACTCTCTCAAATTTCACCTAGTTTATTTTAAGATTTATTTCAAAAATATTTGAGACAACCTTTTGTACTCTGTTTGAAATATGTGTTGTTTGAATATTTCTCAAAATAGGATTTTGGAGAAAAGGGAAAGCTTTCAAAAAGTGCATCCTTTGCATACTCTTGAAGGCAAGCATTTCTGGACTCTGGCATAATATTTTGTTGTGGTGTTCTGATACGATTACAACACCATTTGACTTGGAGTATGCGTTATCTTTATGTAACGATAAAGTCTCGTGCATGAGTGCTTTTTGGAGATATTTTGTGGTCAGCATTGGGTACACTAGTGTTTTGGATCATCCTCGTGAGCTCCTCATGCATACCGGAAGGAAGCCGGGAAAGTCGTGGTCTTGGGTAGACACGAGCTTGTCCCTAGTCCCTCGTCGAGACGAGTATGACCGGTATGGCATGTTGAGGCTTGATGAGTGGTGATTTATTTCATTAATGGTAATATTGTTGGAGGACGCTTGGACCCCCCTGAGTTGGTCTAGGTCGAGTCTTGATCAGTAGCTTCCCTATTTGTTGGTACCACCACTTGTCCCTGTCGCAGACGGGGTATGGTTCAGTAAGTTGTCAACCCTTACCAAAGCACACACCGTACAGAGAAGCCATAGTGGAAGATACCGGAGGCCTCCGGTAGGCATGCCACTTGGTCCGGGGGCATGGGTGTTTCCGGTTGGGACCGAGAGGGGGGCACCCCTTAGAGCGCGCGAATAGAAATTTGATCCCATGCTACGTCGAGGTTGTAGCCTCCCCACTTAGAGTTTTGCTTGGCAGGTGTCGTGGGTGATTCCAGACACCGGTGACTTAAGCTGGTGTGTGCAGGTCGGGCGTGTTTTCAATTAAAAGGCCGTAGGAGGAATTAGTCCCGATGGGCTAAATAAATCCGTTACTCGTGGGTGAAGAGTACACCCTCTGCAGAGGACATATCTTTTGGATAGCCATGTTCATGAGTAAGGACCACAGTCTGAGTGAAATCTAGTAACGATTTTCGGATGGAGACATGGCTAACTGGATCATAGTAACGGTATTCGGATGGAGGACGATTTAGCTAGAACTCAGTGACGGTCTTCGGATGGAGAAACGGCTAGACTAGATTTTTGTTTATGACCTGTGACACCTGAGGATCATGTTTAATTTTATTATTAATATGGACTAACCATTTACATTATGTATTTTATTGAGTATCCCTGGGATGGTTCTACCTCCTGGATATTCACTGTGATTATTCTTTTATAAGCCCTTTCTGTGGTGTCGCTCAGACGCCCGACTGCGGCATGCTTGTTGTTTATTTATCTTTTATAAGCCCTTTATGTGGTGTCGCTCAGACGCCCGACGGCGGCATGCTTGTTGTTCATTTATCTTTTATAAGCTCTTTCTGTGGTGTCGCTCAGACGCCCGACTGCGGCATCGTTAATTTATTTGCAACCTTTCGAGGAGTCATTTTAGACACTCGCTCAGTGCATATCTTTTACTTCCGTATTGCACGTCCATATTTTCTCTGCACGCGTGCATCACAGATTTTTGTTTACTTCATGGCAGACTTATCATCATAAATGTTTTGGAGTATGATTATCTCCTGTTATATTATACCCGTGTTATTAATGTTTGCGAGTACATTCAAACGTACTCACTGGCTTGTCCCTGGCTATTGTCTTGGCCAGATTTTCGCGCATGGAGATAAGCATCGCGGTGACAGCCTCGGAACCTACGTATTGATGAGAGCAGCCTCGCGAAGGTAGGAGTTATCCTGGCCAGCTGTTCTTGTGGGAATGGAGTCCCATAGACGCAGTTGTATCACAGACCGCTTCCGCCATCAACCACTAGAAACCAAATGTTGTACTCCTAGGCCACAATGGCCTTGTACTACATATTTTTGTACCTTGCTTGGAATTCTTGTATCAAGTTGGTGTCTCATCAGCTAACAGTAATCCTGGGGCTGGTGAGCACAAAGGCCGTTTTCTGGGAAGTTATTATCCCAAAAATCCGGTCGTGACAGCCTCCGGTTAATAGGTTAGTCCCAAAAATAATATAAAAGTGTATAATAAAGCCCTTTAAACATCCAAAACAGAATATAATATAGCATGGAACAATCAAAAATTATAGGTACGTTGGAGACGTATCAACTAGCCACATATGTAATTCGATGTTCAATCTGTTTATGGAATTAAGTCCTTATACATGTTATTCTTCTGTAGATAGAGCAAATCACACGGCTTATTAGCAGCAATCGTCTATGTTATTATTGGTCTTCGCACACATTTCTCATTACGGAAATGTTTGCCGCGTATCACACACATCTTGTTCAGTTGAACCGTTTCCATTGTGTTGCCTGATCACACACAGTTCATCGTAGTGAACAGTATGCTGTATATCGCACACACCTTCATCTGGCTACCCATTTCTTTTGTTCCTCATCATCGCAAACAGTTAATTGAACTGAACCGTATGCCCTTCATCGCACACGCAACTAAAATCTGAACCGTGTTTGATGCATCCGTCATCGCAAACATTTGCACCTTTTTTGACGGGTTTTTACACCACCGTTTGCGATTATTGCATCGCACACAGTTTTGTCGAAGGGTCTCTGATCGTAGTGTCGCGTTAGCAGCATCCTACAGTAGTGAAAAGACATGAACAAGGGAATCCTTGAGATCACCAAAGCTCTCACAACCATGAGAAACAACAAGATTGATTGGCACTCCAAGCTGAAATGGATGTCTCAGCTTTGTGATCGTAGGAACGATGAGATTAAGCGTCAAGTAGATCTTGCTCGACGTAGAGAAAAAGAAGAGAAATGTCAGAGAGCTCAGGCAAGAGCCAGCAAGCCGAAAGATGTCAAGGACCATCGTGTCCAATCTATCACGACTGAAGCGCCTGTTGATTGAAGTGTTCCATTGCAACGAATTCCACCATCCCCTCGTTCCGTGGAAGAAACCGAGCAACATACTGTGCCTAGTCATCACTCCTACCTCAACTGCATAAGAATCTGATGTGGTGAATATGTTTCTATTCAATCCTGACGGAGAAAATGTCATGTCCGAGCAACATGCTCCTGAAGAAAAAGTTGACGAGGAAATTGAGATGGAAAAGGCAGATTCATCGCCCTTGAAGAAAATTCAAGTTGAACCCTCCGGATCCACCAAGGAGGATGAGAAGGTTGAGGGGGAGCAAGTTGCCTCCCAAGGAAATATCACCCCGGTCTCCTCATCTGCTGCCCCTACCTAGATGGAGGTTGACCCTGCTCCCAGTTCTTTGGCTTCACAGCCAGAACAGGAAGAGAAGAAATTGGAAGAGCCCATGGCTCCCGAAGAGAAAGACCAAGCAATTGTATCACCTGTGTTGCCGCAGCAGGTTGAACAAGTTGTGACTCAACAGTCTCAATAAGTTGTCATGCCACCCGTCATTGAGAACTCTCCGAAAGAAAAGGCCCTCGTGCTTGAGATTGTGAAAGCCGCTGAAGGAGTTCCAGGGAATGAAATTGACGGTCAGTCTAGTGATCCCATGTCATCTACTCCACAGAAAGCTATAAGGTAACTTGGTCCATTGAAAACCATCGATGAGAATGCATTAATCTCTGAAGAAGTTCAACCGATGGAAATTAGTGAGGAAGAACATCGAAAAAATCCTCGGGAATCATTTCCACTATTTTCAGCTGAATATGGCCCTGCATTCAATGAACAACTTCATTCCTCGAAGCTTGCATTCTTTGGGGTCAGCCCTTATGAAGGAGAAAGGACACCTTTATCACCAAGGTTCTGGACTGAGGACCAGGCAGCTTATTATGCTCGGATCTTGTTTGGAAAGCAGAACATTTTCAATCATAAGATGTTAAACTTTGCCAAGCTCAGAGAAATGCCCTGCTTCCATAATGCAATTGAGCATATTGAACATGCTCTACTGAAGAGTTTCATGTGCTTTAATCATGGCTGGAACAAGGAAGTTATTCTTCAGTTTTATGCCACACTATATATCACAGGAGATCGAGCAAATACTTCATCTTGGATGCTTGAATGGATGACTGGCAGAGAGAGAATTAAATGTTCAGCTGATCATTTTTTGGCTTTGATAAATTTGCCTTGATGTGAATTTGAGAACAACAAAGAGCACAGACTGCATTTCTGGGAAGTTATCGACGCCCAACTCCACGTCGTGATGGATCCCACCATGGTGAGGGACGAATGCATTGATGTTAATCCGAAGAAGTTGGCTTATGATAACAAAGGACAATTCCACATTCTGTGCAATACCATCACGCCAACAAATAAGCCAAACTCCATCAAAGGCATCGTGGAAATGCACTTGTGGCAATATCTCAGGGAATCAAGTTTGACATTCCTGACCTTTTCATTCGAAACCTTGCTTGCGCAGCAGATAGCCCTCAGTCGTTGAAGCCTTATGCTCCATGTATAATGTTCGCTATCGAACAGATTATCAATGAGAAATTTTTCTAGGCTTACATTTTGAAAGTATTCATGCCACCCGTTCCTGACACTCTGCGCATTGTGAAGGATAACAGCAAAGGAAAGGAACCTGTCGATGCAACCGCAAATGCTTCAGTATCTGAAAGTACTCAGAAGGTCAAGGACGCCAGGATTGAAATCCCTCGTGAGGAAATCCATCTCTTTATGAGATTTGTATTTGCACGCAACAGACTCTGGAAAGACACATCAAGATGAATAGAAAAGAAAAGGTGGAATTTATTGCTGAGCTCAATCTGATTCACAATCACACTCGTCAAATTCTTCTGCATGAGAAGGTTGCAAGGGAGATCTCATGGACCTTGTTGAGAAAGCATTACTCGCGCAAGGATTTAGCTAAGAAGGGCCTCTTCAAAGAGTATGACTACCTGGACTTGCTTGCTGTTCCGTGCATCCGAAGACAAACTCCAGTGCTCCCACAGCGTTCTACTTCAACGAATCTGTTGTTCGTCAATCATGATGATGAAATTGCAGATACAACCGGTACTCGTGTCTACAAGCCAGATGTTCATCGCTCCAAGTCTTCCAAAGCTCAGATGGCTACTCCTGCTTCTGCCTCGACCATTCCGCATTCTTCTGACACAGATTCGTCGAGAGCTTTTAATTCGGATTCAGAAGATACTCCCACAGAGTAATTCCTCGTATGACTTCTCTTACCTTTTTGACACTTGTTGACAAAAAGGGGAGAATTACATCGAGTGAGAGTTTATTGGGGTTTGCAGGGTGTTTTTATTCGCTATTTGGTTTTCCCTTGAACAATTTGCTTCATGAACGTATCGCACCGCATGTGGTGTTGAAACACTCGGACTCCATATAACGTTAATAACCCCCGCCTGCAATATCATTTGCTTTGCACTATTTGTCTACAGGTACCATCGAATGTTTTTCCTGTAATTGATTATCATCGGCAATCATTTATCTTACAGGGAAACCTATCTGCGTATCGAAGAAAACCAGGAAATCATCATTGGATATGCTCTGAGTGCTATCTTTCTTTACCTAACCTTGCAGGATGAGAAAGTCAGTCTATGCACAAATGCCTTTCGTGAAGGCCATCTCTATGTCTGACAAAGTATTTTTCCTCATAGATATCCTTTTGTATCATCTATATGAAGGAATATGCCCTAGAGGCAATAATAAAGTTATTATTTATTTCCTTATTTCATGATAAATTTTTATTATTCATGCTAGAATTGTATTAACCGGAAACTTAGTACATGTGTGGATACATAGACAAACAGAGTGTCACTAGTATGCCTCTACTTGACTAGCTCGTTGAATCAAAGATGGTTAAGTTTCCTAGCCATAGACACGAGTTGTCATTTGATTAACAGGATCACATCATTAGAGAATGATGTGATTGACTTGACGCATTCCGTTAGCTTAGCACTTGATCGTTTAGTATATTGCGATTACTTTCTTCATGACTTATACATGTTCCTATGACTATGAGATTATGCAACTCCCGGATACCAGAGGAACACTTTGTGTGCTACCAAACGTCACAACGTAACTGGGTGATTATAAAGGTGCTCTACAGGTGTCTCCGATGGTACTTGTTGAGTTGGCATAGATCGAGATTAGGATTTGTCACTCTGATTGTCGGAGAGGTATCTCTGGGCCCTCTCGGTAATGCACATCACTATAAGTCTTGCAAGCAATGTGACTAATGAGTTAGTTGCGGGATGATGCATTACGGAACGAGTAAAGAGACTTGCCGGTAACGAGATTGAACTAGGTATTGAGATACCGACGATCGAATCTCGGGCAAGTAACATACCGATGACAAAGGGAACAACGTATGTTGTTATGCGGTTTGACCGATAAAGATCTTCGTAGAATATGTAGGAACCAATATGAGCATCCAGGTTCCGCTATTGGTTATGGACCGGAGATGAGTCTCGGTCATGTCTACATAGTTTTCGAACCCGTAGGGTCCGCACGCTTAACGTTCTGTGACGATTTGTATTATGAGTAATGTGATTTGATGACCGAAATTTGTTCGGAGTCCCAGATGAGATCGGGGACATGACGAGGAGTCTCGAAATGGTCGAGACGTGAAGATTGATATATTGGAAGGCTATATTCGGACATCGGAAAGGTTCCGAGTGATTCGGGTATTTTTCAGAGTACCGGAGAGTTACGGGAATTCGTATTGGGCCTTAATGGGCCATACGGGAAAGGAGAGAAAGGCCTCAAGGGTGGCCGCGCCCCTTCCCCATGGACTGGTCCGAATTGGACTAGGGAAAGGGGGCGCCCCCTTTCTTCCTTCTCCTTCTCCCTTCCCTTTTTCCTATTCCATGTGGGAGGAGGAATCCTACTAGGACTAGGGAGTCCTAGTAGGACTCCACACTTTGGGCGCGCCCTATGAGGGCCGGCCTCCTCCTCCCTCCATCCTTTATATACGTGGCCAGGGGGCACGCCATAGACACACAAGTTGATCATTGATCTCTTAGCCGTGTGCGGTGCCCCCCTCCACCATAATCCACCTCGGTCATATCGTTGCAGTGCTTAGGCGAAGCCCTGAGCCGGTAGCTTCATCATCACTGTCATCACGCCGTCGTGCTGACGAAGCTCTCCCTCAACACTCTGCTGGATCGTGAGTTCATGGGACGTCACCGAGCCGAACGTGTGCAGATCGCAGAGGTACTGTACTTTCGGTACTAGGATCGGTCGATCGTGAAGACGTACGACTACATCAACCGCGTTGTCATAACGCTTACGCTTACGGTCTACGAGGGTACGTCGACTACACTCTCCCCTCTCGTTGCTATGCATCACCATGATCTTGCGTGTGCGTAGGAATTTTTTTGAAATTACTGCGTTCCCCACCTTGTGTTTTGGAGATTGTTGAGGGAAACAGGTATGGGCTGATTTGTTTGCTAGTGCATACAGAGAGAAAACGTCCATACACAACCGAAGAAAATGATGTCTCCAGTGCTGATTTCGAGGAACTTCACCGAAGTATATCTACGTTGCAGAGACCAACGAGCTGTATTTATTGAAGTAATAGAGTCGAGAAGATTGATGTGAAGAAATCGACCCCTTGAAATCTTACTGCTGAAGCGAAACTCTTGTTTCGATACTTTCGTCCGAAGAAATTGACTGCAGCGATGGAAGTCGAAGACAAAGTGAAGACGTAGTATTCATTTTTGTTCTTCTTTCATTCTTTCGATTCAGGACCTCCATACTATTAAGAGGGGTATAGGTTCTCGACACTTAGATCTAATGTGATGCTTATCGATAACCTATGAAAGATGTGAGAGAAATCTCTTTGTGCTCCGAGCAAATACTTGTCAGCAAGCGACTGTGATCTTCTTCGCTGCGAGAGATTTGACTCAGACCGAGGAGTTAGCATGTCGTGCTCCGCAAGAAATGTTACCGTTGTGCTCAAATCCGACAGTTGGAATCGTGTCATTCGGCCATTGGCTGAACCCGATGTCTAATTTGGTCTTTTCCCAGAAGGGAAGGCTGCGACTATAAATAACACCCCGCTCCAACATTGTCCGTTGGCTGCTTCGCTTGAGATTTGTGAGAAGAGTGAATTGAGCAACCCGTCTCTGAGTGATTCGAGTTTAAGATCCACCGAGAGACAAACCAAGAGCCCAAACGTAGACAGTGGTTTAGCATCACAGTAGTTTTGAGTGAGAGTTTTTGTACCTATTACTCTTGAGAGCTGCGCACGCTCTAGACAGATAGGTTTCGGCTTCGAGTGTTGAATAATTGTTGTCTTCACCAAGCCAGATCTTCATCAACCAAGAGTGATTGTGGTTCACGAAGGTCGAGCGATGGTTTGGAGATCACCGACAAAGATGTACCACGAATGAAATTAACCTGAGTCTCATCAGCTCTGCGTTGAAGGAGAATAGGGTGAAGAGAGTTTATCTTCCGTGTTAAGTCACAGCCGCTCCAACCAGACGTAGCCCTTTGGCAGAAGGGTGAACTGGTCTACCAAATCTCTCTGTCGCCTTCGAGCACCACTTGTTCCATTTACTCTACTGTTTTTGTTTCAGCAGTTTACATTCGTGCTTCGTGTCGATAGCTTATTTGATCATTTCGTTTAGTCTGTTATCCACCTGGGTTTCAGTGATCACCCTGTTTCATTTTCTTCGTCTGTATTCATTCATTACCATCTGTTCCTTAGGATTCACCTGTGGAATCTTACCATAATTTTGTTTCAGTGCATACCATGCCGTGTATCATTCTACTACATCTGTTTGCTTGTTGCGTTACTCTCATTGTAGTTAAACCTATAATTTCTCAAGCTCGTACTGTTGTAAATGCCTTCATCGATGAATATGCTTCTGACGAAGAAGATTGATTGAGTTCATTTCCATCGATACTCTATCCTGCTGCTGTGAGTGGGATAAGTTTCAAAGCTTTCGAAAGAAAACTTGAATCTCCCATTCACCCCCCTCTGGTCGATATACTCTCGGTCCTAACACAACCCACAGGTACCAATATGAGGTTTTGAGACAAAGATTGAATACAAGAGATGAACTAGGGTTTGAGAGGAGATGGTGCTCGTGAAGATGTTGATTGAGATTGACACCCTCTCGATGAGAGGAATGTTGGTGATGACGATGGCTTCGATTTCCCCCTCCAGGAGGGAAGTTTTCCCAGCAGAACAGCTCCACCGGAGCCCTAGATTGCTTCTGCCAAGGTTCCGCCTCGAGATGGTGGCGCTTCGTCCCGTAAGCTTCCTTCTGATTTTTTTTTCAGGTCAAAAGACTCCATATAGCAGAAGATGGGCACCGGAGACCTGCCAGGGGGCCCACAAGCCCTGGGGGCGCACCCCCAGGCTTGTGGCCACCTAGTGGGTCCTCTCTGGTAGTTTGTTTGCCCAATAATTTTTATATATTCCAAAATAATTCTCTGTAAATTTTTAGGACTTTTGGAGTTATGCATAATTGGTCTTTTAGATTTGCTCCTTTCCGGTCCAGAATTCCAGCTCCCGGCATTCTCGCTCTTTGTGTAAACCTTGTAAAATAAGAGAGAAAAGGCATAAGTATTGTACCATAATATGAAATAACTGCCCATAATGCAATAAATATTAACATAAAAGCATGACGCAAAATGGACGTATCAACTCCCCCAAGTTTAGACCTTGCTTGTCCCCAGCGAACGCCAAGATTGATAATCATGTCCACATGTTTAGAGGTAGAGGTGTCGATAAAATAAAATACGGACATGACGGCATCATGATCATCTTTAGAACAGCAACATATATTGTCATATAATTTCATATGCTAAACTAACAATTCGTTCACAAGGTAAAGTATGAATCAAAAACTTTATTGGAAACCAACAAACTATGATCTTGGTCGTTGTAACAATTGCAATTTATCATAACATCGGAAAGAGTCAATGTAAGAGCTTTTATTTATCAAGTTTCACATACTCAACCATCATTTAATCATTCATAATTGCTAAGACTCACGTGATACTTATGAGATCAAAGTTTCAATCAAACACATAGAAAGATAGGGGCTTATAGTTTCGCCTTCCAACCATTTACCCGAAGGGTAACATCAACAATAATAGTTTTAGCACACCAACACACCTACATCCGAGTGTCTGTGTGTGTGTGTGTATATATATATATATATATATATATATATATATATATATATATATATATATATATATATATATATATATATATATATATGGATCTTCCCCAACATATAGCGCTTGCCGGAAAGAAAACGTATAAAAAGGAGAGGTGATGATCACTATGACTCTAGTATAAAGGTAGAAGGTAAAAGTAAAAGATAGGCCCTTCGGAGAGGGAAGCAGAGGTTGTCATGCGCTTTTATGGTTGGATGCACAAAATCTTAATGCAAAAGAACGTCACTTTATATTGCCGCTTGTGATAAAGAACTTTATTATGCAGCCCGTCACTTTTATTTCTTCCATGTCACAAGTTCGTATAAAGCTTATTTTCCCCACACTAAAGGATCATACATATTTAGAGAGCAATTTTTATTGCTTGCATCGATGACAACTTACTTGAAGGATCTTACTCAATCCATAATTAGGTATGGTGGACTCTCATGGCAAGACTGGGTTAAGGGATTTGGAGGCACAAGTAGTATCTCTACTTGGTGTAGAAGATTTGGCTAGCATAGGATGAGAAGCAAGCTCAACATGTTGGAGGATCCATGACAATATAACTTCTATTCAGATATAAGAAAACATACCCATTATGTTGTCTTCCTTGTCCAACATCAACCTCTTAGCATATAATACTTCAATGAGTGCTCACAATCACGAAAGATGTCAAAGATAGTGTCTTTATATGTGAGACCTCTCTTTCTTTATTACTTCCTTTTAATTGCAACAATGACCAAAACTATGTTTGTCAACTCCCAACTAGTTTTATGTGACATACTTCTTATATGTGAAGTCATCACTTCCCATAAGATTATTATATAATCTTTTTATTTCTTTTACCTCTATCATTTTTTCTTTTTCTCAAGATCATAGCAAGAAAGCAAAGCCCTCATCAAAACAAATCTTTATTATATAACTCTCAGACTCGATTACATAGAGGGAACGCAAAGCAAAACTCAAAGCTAGATCATAGTAAAAACTTGTATTCTACTAAACCAAGATATAACCAAGAGGATCGAACTAAGGAACAATAAAGGTAAAGATGTGATGGTGATACGATACCGGGGCACCTCCCCCAAGCTTGGCACTACCGAAGGGGATTGCCCATACCCATGTACTCAAATCTCCTTCTTAGGAGGTGGTGATGATGAGGTTTCCGTCAGCTTCATTAAGCTACCCATCAGGTCATGCAATTCTTAGAGTACACGTTGTAGCATATTTGCATTCTTCTGAATTTCCTCTAAAAGATGCTTATTTTCAGGCCACCAAGAGCTCTTCCCTACATCACTTTCACTTGGACGAGATATATCCTTATTGGAGGGTATATGTGCACGAGGAGTATTCTCCACTCCATAATTATGAACCAAATTATGAAAGTTGTTCCGACGTAACCTATGTAAGGACCTCCTAGGCGGAAACCCTTCTCGTGTCTCTTGGCCTTCATGGGTGCTTTTAGTCCCTATGGCCTGATGCGGATTTGGAACATTAGAGATGCCAGCTAAGTGCCTCTTTCCGAAGCCGGAGGCTGAACCACAAGCGAATCTCCTCCATCCTCCTCCACTGTGACTCCTTCGGCATCCTCCCTCCCGAGTTCCATCTGCATCAACCAAGCATCGTCTTCACATTGTTGGAGGAAGAAGAAGACATGATGCGTGGCCTTGAAAACTCTGGAAGAAAACAACTCGAAACGAGAACAAAGGATATTGCCGTGGTACGGTGGTCAAAACCTTCAGGAGATTATATAATGAATTTTTACCGTGCAAAACAAGTATTCTGGGAGAAAACAAAATCCGGAGGGCACACGAGGTGGCCACAAGCCAGGGAGGCGTGCCCAGGCGGGTAGGGTGCGCCCCAAGGCTTGTCGCCTCCTCGTGCACTTTTCGGACTACTTTTTATTTTCCTAATTTTCTAAATATTCCAAAACGGAGTAAAATTGCTTTTGGAAAAGTTTTGGAGACAATTTTCTTACTATATCACATACCTATTCCTTTTCAGGGGTCTGGAGCGTTATGGAAAGTTTCCCTTATGTACTCCTCCGGTGTTATGGTACTAATATTGGTTTCAACATTTATTGGAGTACGTGAGATAAAATGTTTGATTCTTTTCCCATTTACCACCTTCGGGTTATTGCCTTCGGCATTGTTGATCTTGATGGCATCGGAACAATAAACTTCCTTGATAATGTAAGGCCCTTCCCATTTAGAGAGAAGTTTACCTGCAAAAAATCTTAAACGAGAATTGTATAGCAAGACATGGTCACCTACATTGAATTCACGCTTTTGTATCCTTTTTTATGCCATCTTTTAACCTTTTCTTTAAGAAATTTGGCTTGGGTTCTCATAGGCTTGGGTTCTCCATTCATCAAGTGAGCTAATGTCAAATAACCTCTTCTCACCGGTGATGTCTACTATGCAACTTTATTCTTGTAGACTCGTGTTGGGCCTCCAAGCGCAGAGTTTTGTAGGACAGTAGCAATTTTCCGTCAAGTGGATGACCTAAGGTTTATCAATCTGTGGGAGCTGTAGGATGAAGATGGTCTCTCTCGAACAACACTGCAACCAAATACAAGAAATCTCTTGTGTCCCCAACACAGCCAATACAATGGCAAATTGTATAGGCGCACTAGTTCAGCGAAGAGATGGTGATAAAAGTGTAATTTTGATGGTAGAAATATATTTTTATAATATGAATAAATAAAAACAGCAAGGTATCGAATAGTAAACGGGCACAAAAACGGTATTGCAATGCTTGAAAATGAGGCCTAGGGTCCGTACTTTCACTAGTGCAACCTCTCAACAATTCTAATATAATAGGATCATATAACCATCCCTGAAAGTGCAATGAAGAATCACTCCAAAGTTCCTATCTAGCGGAGAACATAAGAAGAAATTATTTGTAGGGTAGGAAACCACCTCAAAGCTATTCTTTCCGTTCGATATATTCAAGAGTTTGTACCAAAATAACACAAAGCTATTCTTTTCGTTCGATCTATCCTAGAGTTCGTACTAAAATAACACCAAAGCAAATTCAGATTCATAATATTCAATCCAACATAAAGAACCTCAAAGAGTTCCCCAAGATTTCTACCGGAGAAACAAAGACAAGAACGTGCATCAACCCCTATGCATAGATTACCCCAATGTCACCTTGGGAATCCGCGCGTTGAGTGCCAAAACATATATCAAGTGAATCAATACGATACCCCATTGTCACCACGAGTATTCAATTGCAAGACATATATCAAGTGTTCTCAAATCCATAAAAGTATTCAATCTGATAACAACAAAATCTCAAAGGGAAAACTCAATTCATCACAAGATAGAGAGGGGAAACACCATACGATCCGACTATATTAATAAAGCCCGCGATACATCAAGATCATGACATCTCAAGAACACGAGAGAGAGAGAGAGAGATTAAACACATAGCTACTGGTACAAACCCTCAACCCCGAGGGTGGACTACTCCCTCCTCATCATGGTGGCCGCCGGGATGATGAAGTGGCCACCGGTGATGATTCCCCACTCCGGCAAGGTGCCGGAACTGGGTCTAGATTGGATCTCCTAGCTACAGAGGCTTACGATGGTGGAAGTTCTGATCTAGGGTCTCCCTGAAGAGTTTTGGAATATTTGAGAATTTATAGGGCGAAGAGGGGGTGCGGGAGGCCACCGAGGTGGGCACAACTCACCTGGGCGCGCCCGGGCCCCCAGGCGCGCCCTGGTGGGTTGTGCCCCCCTCCGGGCACCCCCAGGTGCTTCTCTGGCCCACTAGTGGTCTTCTGGGCCATAAAAAATCCACAAAAAGTTTCACGGTGTTTGGACTCCTTTTGATATTGATTTCCCACGATGTAAAAAAAACAAGCAAAAACAGCAACTGGCACTGGGCACTGGGTCAATAGGTTAGTCCCAAAAAATGATATAAAGTTGCTACAAAATTATTGTAAAACATCCAAGAATGATAATATATTAGCATGAATACTTCATTAATTATAGATACGTTGGAGTCGTATCAACCGGCAAGTTTGAAATCATAGTTGAGCTCTTTAATTGCCCAATAAGCTTTATGTTCTAGTTCAAGAGGTAAGTGACATGCTTTTCCATAAACCATTTTATAAGGAGACATACCCATAGGATTCTTATAAGCAATTCTATAAGCCCATAATGCATCATCAAGTTTCTTAGACCAATTTTTTCTAGATCTATTAATCGTCTTTTGCAAGACCAATTTTATTTCTCTATTACTTAATTCTACTTGACCACTAGACTGAGGTGGATGGAGATGCAATTCTATGGTTAACATCATACTTAGCAAGCAATTTATGGAAAACGCAATGAATAAAGTGTGAACCACCGTCAGTCATTAAATATCTAGGGACTCCAAACCTCGGAAAAATAACTTCTTTAGGCATTTTAATGGAGGTGTTATGATCAGCACTACTAGTTGGAATAGCTTCTATCCACTTACTAACATAATCAACAACAACCAAAATATGTGTATACCCATTGGAGGAAGTGAAAGGTCCCATATAATCAAATCCCCAAACATCAAATGGTTCAATAACAGGTGAATAGTTCATAGGCATTTCCTGACGTCTACTAATATTACCAATTCTTTGACATTCATCACAAGACAAGACAAACTTACGAGCATTCTTAAAAAGAGTAGGCCAATGAAAACCAGATTGTAATACCTTGTGTGCAGTTCTATCGCCAACATGGTGTCCTCCGTAAGCCATCTACTCAGGTACACAACGTCTAACAACACCATCTACTCCTTCTTTGTAAAGGTGTGGGTCATCCCAAAAGTAATGTCTTAAATCATAGAAAAACTTTTTCTTTTGTTGGTATGTGAAACTAGGTGGTATAAATTTAGCAACAATGTAATTGGCGCAGACTAAGGCATAGCCTAGTGGTGGGAAGGGGCTGATACCTTCCCACCCACCCAGGTTCAAGGCATGGTACTTGCAATTTGGGTTTGTTGCACCAATTATACTGTAAGGGGTTCCCTTACAGTCTTTCTGTCAAAAAAAACAATGTAATTGGCAGAGTCAGCATACCATGGAGTACTATGAGAAGCATTTATGGCAGCTAGTTGTTCATCAGGAAAGCTATCATCAATAGGTAGTGGGTCATCAAGAATATTTTCTAACCTAGACAAGTTGTCTGCTACGGGGTTCTCAGCTCCCTTTCTATCAATAATATGGAAATCAAATTCTTGTAGCAGGAGAACCCACCTAATAAGTCTAGGTTTAGCATCTTTCTATTCCATAAGATATTTAATAGGAGCATGATCAGTGTGAACAGTTACCTTAGAATCAACAATATACGATCTAAACTTGTCACAAGCAAATACAACTGCTAAGAATTCTTTTTGAGTAGTAGCATAATTTCTTTGAGCACTGTCTAGAGTTTTACTAGCATAATGGATAACATTTAATTTCTTAACAACTCTTTGTCCTAGAACAACACCAACAGCATAATCACTAGCATCACACATAATTCAAAGGGTAGGTTCCAATCAGGTGGTTGAACAATAGGTGCAGAAATTAAGGCTTTCTTAAGAGTTTCAAATGCGTCTACATAATCATCATCAAAAACAAATGGAACATCTTTTTGCAAGAGATTAGTGAGAGGCCTAGAAATTTTAGAGAAGTGTTTAATAAATCTCCTATAGAAACCAACATGACCAAGTAAACTTCTTATACCTTTGATATCTTTAGGACACGTCATTTTTTCAATAGCATCAACTTTAGCTTTATCAACTTCAATACCTCTTCCGGAGATTTTATGTCCCAAGACTATACCTTCATTAACCATAAAGTGGCACTTCTCCCAATTCAAGACAAGATTAGTTTCTTCATATCTCTGCAAAACTCGATCAAGGTTGCTTAAGAAATCATCAAAAGAAGTTTCGTATATGGAGAAATCATCCATGAAAACCTCAACAATCTTTTCACAGAAGTCAGAGAATATAGAAGTCATACATCTTTGAAAGGTAGCAGATGCATTGCATAAACCAAAAGGCATACGTCTATAAGAAAAGTTACCGAAAGGGCATGTAAAAGTAGGTTTTTCTTGATCCTCTAGTGACACAGGTATTTGGGAAAAACCAGAATATCCATCTAGAAAGAAGAAATGTGTATGCTTTGATAGTATTTCTAGCATCTGATCAATGAGAGGTAGAGGATAATTATTTAATTTTCTAAAATCAATTACCCGTCTCTAACCTATGACAATTCTATGCGAAATCAATTCATTTTTATCATTAGGCACAATAGTAATACCTCCCCTCTTAGGGACACAATGAACGGGACTTACCGATCTACTATCAGCAATAGGATAGATTATACATGCTTCCATAAGCTTTAATATTTCATTTCTTACAGCTTCTTTCATCTTTGGGTTTCAACCGTCGCTGGTGATCAACGGCTGGTTTGGCATCAGGTTCCATATTAATTTTGTGCTGACATAGAGTGGGACTAATGCCCTTAAGGTCATCCAGAGTATATCCAATAGTAGCACGGTGCTTCCTTAGAGTTTTCAACAATTTCTTTTCTTCATGCACTGAAAGGTTAGCACTAAATAATAACAGCATATATCTTCTTCTCATCGAGATAAGCATATTTCAAAGTATCAGGTAATTGTTTAAGATCGAACACAGGATCACTCTTGGGTGGTAGAGGATCTCCAAGAGTTTCAACAAGCAAATTGCGTTTCAAAACAGGCATTTGTTTAAAGAAAATCTCGTCTAATTCCTTTCTTTCATTCATGAACATATCATTTTGATGGTCTAGCTAATATTGTTCTAAAAGATCAGTAGGAGGCATGGCAATAGAAGCAAGACCAATAATTTCATATTTATTAGGCAATTCTTTATCATGAGGTTGTCTACGAAATTTGGAGAAATTAAACTCACGAGACACATTACCAAGATTAACACTGACAATTTCTTTTTCACAATCTATTTTAGCTTTAACGGTGTTCAAGAAAGGTCTACCAAATATAATGGGATAAAAATCATCTTGTGGGGAACCAACACTGGTGCGCGTCGGTCCTAAACAAACGATTTTTAACCCCTTTCCACGACGGCATTTGGAACTGTCTCCAAGTGAGTGTGGGCGAGAGGGGGGTCCTTCCCACACGACCCAGAAACCTTCGGGGATATGCCCTCCTGGCACACACGCTCGGCAAAATGAGGTCGTGTGTGACCGGCAAGCGCTCAAATACAGAAATACGTACAGCAGAGCTAAAAAAAACAATTATGCAGCCGAAATTGCTTCCGGTCGCAAGTACATCCCACACAGCCAGTCCCCGCTAAACGTTTCCGTTCGTATGTACATCCCACACAGTCGCTCCAAGGAAAATGTTTCCGTTCACAGGTACATCACACACAATTTTTCCCGTTAAATCATTTGTGATAGCGTTGCCATTGCACACGATATTAATAATTTTATCGTTTGTGTTATTGAATGCATCACACATGGTGCGTAGAAGAAACTATGTGGCAAAGGCTGTCCATCACACACAGTTTTTATGTGGTAAACATTTGCGCAAGGTGGCCTAACGCAAACAGTTTTCAAGAGAAAGTCGTGTGTGAAGTGGAGATTGATCGCACACGTGGTGGATCCTAGAAACGTTTCTGATCTCCACGTATATCACAGACGTTGCGCTTTCGCAAACCGTGTGCAGTGTAATCCCTAATTAATCCTTAATTTAAAAATCACATGTTTTGAATTTGAAAGTAGGCAATCACTTATTTCATATCCAACCATGTTTATTAGAAATATAGGTTCAACCACGAATGCATAATTCAATGCACAGGTACATATACTGAAGAACTACAGAGCACCAAGTACAGAATGATGAACCACAGTTGTACTAAAGACTGTAAAGAGAGAGGCGAAAGACATTCTGGTTGCTGGAGAAGGTGAAGCGGAATGCCCATATTGTGCCCTCCTCCATGCGTAATGCACGCACAACTCTAGGCCAACCCCTTGTGATGGCTGCCCGTCCATCCTTCACTGTCTTCATTAGGACTTCTCGATGCTCATTGTAGTCTGGATGAAATACTTTAACCTTCATTGCATGTCCACCAATCATGTACTTTGCGAGGTAATCTTGAGTGAACTACTTCGGGAACCATTGGGAACGAAAAAGATTCAGACATTGTTGTCTAACAACTCATTGTGGGCAGTAAAAAGAGAAGGCTGCAGAGTTTGTAGTTACCATCCTACAACTCACTGTTGTGTTGGATAGAGCATAAACAAATAATTTGCTTGCCACCATTCGTATCTTTTTGCTAATAATCCTTATCAGTTTCCTCACTTGATGCTTGTTCATCAATATCTCATTGCCCTATACGCAAAAAGGGTCGATGCGTGGATCCTTGCCAAGGTCATATGTACCTACAAGCAACATGTCAATATTAGAAGCTAACTAGTGTCCAGGCCTGGATCTATATGCACTACATTATGGAACGACGGGGGGAGTACAAGCCGAGGGATGAAGCTAACCTCGGCAGAAAATGGTGGCCACTCTAGTTGTTGTCCTGCATAAGTAGTGGAAAGGCATGATAAGTACGTCAACCTTAACATCAAAAAAATATAGCAAAGGTAAACGACATCATCTCCAAATGATAGCTTGAATGTGTTGGTTTCAGCATGCTGTTAAAGAAGATATAAAATGGAAGGCAATGTTACCGACAGCAGGCATAACAGCCATCAAATATTGCAATTCAAACTGGTATTGTTGAAAATGAATAGAACATAGGTAATGCTTAAACATCACACTGGATAAATGTGTAAAACTAAAAAAGGGCATGTGTTAACTACACAAGGAATAGCTGGAACCAAATATAGCCGTTCAAACTGGTATTGATGTAGTCGAGCGGCACAGTTCCGACTTGCACATAATGAGCAACACATTGTGAATGACTGAAATAAACAAGGCATAAATAACCACTATAACAACCAAATAAAGCCATTGAAAACTGGACAGTCTCACTGCAACCAACCTAACAAGCAAATACAGATAAACAGGGCACATGCTTGAAAACTGGACAAATGCTAACTGCAACCAACCTAACAAGCAGATAAAGATAAACAAGGCATCTTCTTGATAACTGGACAAATGCTAAAAAAAGCAACCTAACAACCAAATACAGATAAACAAGGCATCTGCTTGATAACTGGACAAATGCTAAAAAAAGCAGCCTAACAACCAAATACAAATAAACAAGGCATATGCTTGATAACTGGAAAAATGCTCACTGCAACCAAACTATTCACCAAATACAGATATACAAGGCATGTACTCGATAACTGGAAAAATGCTCACTCCAACCAACCTAACAACCAAATATAGATAAAAAAAGGCATCTACTCACTATAAACAACCAAATATAGCCATTCATGAAACTGAAGTGGACAATTCATACTTAAACATCACATAGACCTATTGAACAATACATTTTTGCATAACTGAAATAATTAAACACGGCACAGTTAATGCACCACACGACAAATGCTACAACAACAAAGGGTACGGGTTGGCAAGCTAGAAAAGGTAAGATTTGCTGATAGAATGTTGCCTCAAATTTCATGGATGGGATCCTTCCAGTTGGAAGAGCACAGACCCATGGTGCGCTCCCTGAAGAAACAGATGGGCTGTTTTACCTTGGAAGAACCTTCTTGGGTGCCCTCCTCATGGTTGTGGTCGTGTTCGATGAGATCTGACTTGGCAATTGAGGATCCCAAGCCGTCGCCGTAGAAAGTGTCCTTCAGAAATGACAAAATGGGCTCGATGGCGTATAAAGCTCGCAAATCCTTGACCGCTTGGCGGTGGAGATCAGCGGCAGGGTCGCCGAAGAGATCGACGGCGGTTGAACCAGAGGGGTTGGGGGTGGACCACTTAACCTGTGACATGGCCCGCATGAAGCCGTCGGTGTGGACGAGCTTGATGTCGTAGCCAGCTGTCCCGAGATACAGTAATACACTAGCCCGCTGACATGAAGCCTTCGGCATGGCAACATAGTCAATGTCTTCGCCGGCTTCCGCGGCGACGTGTTGCTCCAACGTCCAACGTCCGCCGGAGAGGCCATGATAAACCTCTCCAACGTCCGCCGGAGAGGCCATGATAAACCTCTTCTTGGCCGAACACTCGTCGGGCTCCCCGAGATACATGGTAGAGCTTAGGCTGCGACATTCTGGAGCAGGATGTGGATCTGGCGGGCAGGGACACCGTAGGCCTCATCTAAAAACTCAGGGGAGTGGGGCGACGGTATGGGAATCGCCGGGTAACCTGAACTTTATTATCTAAGCTAGGAGGAACGGGCAGACCGGCAGGGGTTGGAGGCGGCGCCGGCGGTGGCCGCGAGCTAGGGTTCGAGGGGGGAGGGGCGGGTGGGGGACTGTGGAGGGGGGTGTTTGAGGATACGCCGCGGCTACTGAAAATTTTAGTAATGGTAGGTGGAGATGGTTGTGGACGAGGGAGGGCGACGGTTAAAATGCCTCGTCTACTGCAATTTTACTATAAGGTCGGTGCTGGAGGAGTGTGGGCGACGGTTGAAATACGGCGGCTACTGAAATTTGGGTAAAGGAATTGATGCGGGGCGGGAGTGCCCAAGATCCTGCATGGTCCAATAACAATATGCGTGTATGATAATAAGGAAAAGTGGCGCGGATTCGCCGATTTTTGCAACGCTCAAGGCAGGTAGTTTGTTTTTTATATTTCTAGCTAGCTGGTCTATCGCACACGGTTCGTCCTAATTTCCAAATAAACTTACCCACCTTTAGCTTGCAAAGGTGGTGGTTTTACAGCGCACTTGCATCGCACACGGTTAAGCCAGTACCTCCACCCTTTGTTCGCGCTTGCGCGGTCGTGGTGATTTCAGTGCACTTGCATCGCACACGGTTGAGCCAATACCTCCACCTTAATTTGCTCGCGCTTGCGCGGTCATGGTGATTTCAGCGCACTTGCATCGCACACGGTTGAGCCAGTACCTCCACCTTAATTTGCTCGCGCTTGCACAGGCGTGGTGATTCACATCGCACATGTATCGCACACGGTTAAGATATTATACCCCGTGTCCGTTGAGCGTCATCAGAGTATTCGCAGCAAAAAATAACATTAGAGAGGGTCAAAAGACGGCCACACCAGCATGTGGCCCAAATATATATGAGTGGAAAGGGTGGTCCGTGATGTTCAAAATACCAATGCACAACTTTGACCGCGCGGGCCCATGGTTGGGCGAGTCGTTGAAGATCGATGAGAGGGGCCAGAAGTCAAGAACCACCTGGAAGTGGCCTAATATATGTACGAATATTGGGGATGTTTAAAACTTTAAATACACAATGCATAACTTTGGTGGCACCTGCCTCGCAAACCCGAAAGCACCCTAACAACCACCTAGCTAGGATATATATAATGACATAATGTCGTACCTAGCTAGGATGCTTGGCCCACCACCTCCCGCTTCGTGTCAGCGGGGCGGATGCACGTAATGATCGATACTTTGGTCATACATGCATGTCGCCATGACCTACCATAAGACGGACTAATGAATCTATCGTTTGGTCAAATGACAGTTGTTGTTGTCGATAAACCGCTTGGGCCAATAGATTGAACCATCATAAAAATCGCACGAGAGTGACCACAAAACCAGCAGCTCTTGCATGCGGCCCAAAATGACGTACGTTGGGAAGGGGTGATGTGTGTTTTCAATATAGAATAATGTACAATTTACATGTGGTGCCTACCTCTCGATACAGACAACAACCATGAAGGCAAGGTAGTTAAGGACGAGATACGCAGGGTTTGATGTAGGTCGAACCCAGCAATCTGAGCATGTGGGAGGGAATCCTGACAACGCATGAGCTCGAGCTTTGGTTGAGCGACATGTGACGGTGACCGGCCCTAACACTAACTAGGAGGAATCAATTCATGGCCAACACATAATACCCCTCATTATCGGTCAAAGGGATGATATATATACACTTGGGGAGCCCACAGATATGCGTGTCATCACAAAAAACTGCACAAGGGAGACGTGGTCGACCAGAAGACCCCGTATACACTGCATGCGGCCCGAGAATATGTATGGGTATGGTGGTGTGTGATGTGTTTAAATCCCAAATGCAGAACTTTGATGGGCCACCAACTACATTACAAACCGAACACCGTACCCGACTCCAAGCCTGGTTCAACATGTATGATGTCAGTTTCCCAACTTCGAGGCGGCGGTGGGGGGCGGGGGGTCGTCCCACGCATGCGCTCAAACTTTATTTGGTCTAGCATGGGACACATCTATATATATATATATATATATATATATATATATCTATACATCTATACACCTATATAGTGCGCGAATAACTTTGAAAGTTGGTCGTTGGATGAAGCCAATCCGACGGTACAGAGATGGCAAATCCAAGCACTACTGGTCATTGGATATCATCTACATTCCACAAGATTCTACCACATGCATGTACAATCTAGAAGACTCCATGGTTGAACTTAAGCATAATGCACAAACCTCAAACACACAAGCACTTCTCCTTTGTTCTCTAGAATCTTCCATATCTTAATTGCCGAAACTTTTTTTTCTAAGTGAAATGTCACTTTTTGTTTTTACCTTTACAATGCACAATTCCATGAATCTTAAAATATATTTAGATTTTTTTATAAAACAAATTGATTTTGGATGAGATGAACTATAATAATTAAACGAACATCTACATCATGCATATATGACTCAAAGCTTACATGCTATAGTGTGGTATTTATTCATAATTTGGTTACCAAGTCTCATGCGTGCAATGCACGTGTACCTTACTAGTATCAATAGGAAACCATCATGGTCAAACCCTTCTCGTTCCGGTTCAAAGGGATAGATTGTGTGGGGCCCCTTAATTGTCGGTAAAGGATAGTATATATACCTCGGCAAGCGCACAGATATGTGCCGCGTCTATAAGCCACACAAGGGAGACATGCTCGAGAAGAACACCCTGCCCCTTATTACGAGATGTGAGCTATGAAAAAGAAAAAATCAACGTGAATAGTGCCGAATAGTAATGTCACTATTCAAGGTTGAATTTGTCTTTTTCATAGCTCACATCTCGTAATGTTTTTCAACTTGAAATTTTGTGTCGCAATAAAACATCACCTTCTTAACATCCCACATTTTTTAGATTTTTATGAAATATTAAAATATGGTTTCCACGAAGTTTTCATTGAATATCGGCTTTCGTGAGTGAACCGCATGCTATTTGAAAACATTTCATCAGAAGAATCTCAGTTTTTAAATCCCCGTAAATCCAAAACTAAGCCGAGAATCATGAAACCTGGCATGGTGTCATGACATGGCACTTATATGTCGAGGAATTTTTTTCGTCCATTGTGGCACAAGTTTTATTACAAGCCTCTTACAAACCGGAGCTTCTCTGAAAGAAGCCTCGTGGTTCTGATAGGGAAACGTGTCCCCCTTGTGGGCGAAACATAATCACTGCCTCTTTTCGCCTTGTATTTTCTTCTACGGGCAACATGGACGACATGATATCCGTGCTGAAATTTAAACTTATTCAGGGTTCACGTTTGGCCTTTTTATACACTAATATAGTTCCTACGCATTTAATGCCCATAATTCAAATCTGAACTACAAATATAAGCTCCAGTTCACCAAATGGCTAGAAAAATTATACATGTGTCCTTGGGTGCATGTTTAGGTCCCATGCCAGGAATGGGAATGAATTACAACCGTACCGGTGTCATGGCTCGTCCTCAAACATTTCGAATCTTGGTTTTTAAGTCCCGATAAATCCTAAAATCACTAGAAAGTCATCAAAGGAGGCATGGTGTCACATCATGGCACATATATGTCGTGGTAAAAAAATTGTCCAATTTGGGCGAAGCTTTATTCCAAACCTCTTACAAAAATCGGAGCTTCTCTCAAAGAAGCCTCGTGGTACCGATAGGGAAACGTGTTCCCCTTGTGGGCAAAACGTAATCACTGCCTCTTTTTGCCTTGTATTTTCTTACACGGGCAACATGGAACGACATGATATCTGTGCTGAAATTTAAACTTATTCAGGGTTCGTTTGGCCCTTTTATACACTAATTGAGTTTCCTAGGCATTTAATGTCCATAATTCAAATCTGAACTACACATACATGCTCCAGTTTACCAAAATGGCTAGAAAAATTATACATGTGTCCTTGGGTGCATGTTTAGGTCTCATGCGAGGAATGGGAACGAATTACAACCGTAGCGGTGTCCTGGCTCGTCCTCAAACATTTCGAATCTCAGTTTTTAAGCCCCCATAAATCCTAAACTCACCAGAAAGTCATCAAAGGTGGCATGGTGTCACGTCATGGCACATATATGTCGTGGTAAAAACATTGCCAATTTGGGCCAAGCTTTATTACAAACCTCTTACAAACCGGAGCCTGTCGCAAGAACCCTCATGGTTTCGATAGGGAAACGTGTCCCCTTGTGGGCAAAAAATAATCACTCCCTCTTCTAGCCTCATATTTTCTTCTACACGCGACACGGAACAACTGGAGATTCGCGCTGAACTTTGAAATTATTCAGGGTTCGTTTGACCTTTTTTATTCATTAATTAAGTTTTCTAGGCACTTCAATGTCCATAATTCAAATCCAAACTGCAAATACATGCTCCAGTGCACCAAAATGGCTAGAAAAAACGTACATGTTTCCTTGGGGTGCATGTTTAGGTCCCATGGAACGAATTCAACCGTCTCGCTATCCTTGCTTGGCCACAAACATTGCGAATCTCGGTTTTTAAATATCTGTAAATCCAAAACTCGCCAGGAAATCATGAAACTTGGCATGGTGTCACTACATGGTACATATAATTGTCCAATTTGGGCGAAGCTATATTACAAGCCTTTTACAAACCGGAGCCTATCGCAACCCTCGTGGTTCCGGTAGGGAAACATGCCCCTCTACTGGGTGAAATGATAATCGCTGCCTCTTCTCGCCTTGAACTATGTTTTCTACAGGCAACATAGAATAACAGGAGTGTCGGGCTGAAATTTGAAATTGTTAAAGGTTCGTTTGGCCATTGTATATATATTACTAATTACTAAGTTTTCTATGCATTTAATGTATTCCAAAATTCAAATTTGAACTACAACCACATGCTCCAGTGAAGCAAAATGGGTGGGAAATCGTACATGTGTCATTGGGTGCACGTTTAGGTCTCATTTAAGGAATGGGACTGAATTACAAACTTGTCGTCATCCTGAAACATTGAGAATCTCGGTTTTTAAATCCCAGTAAATCAAAAAGTCACCCAAAACATTTGAAACTTGGCATGGTTTCATGACATGGCACATATATGCTGTGGTAAAAAAATCATCCAGTTTGAGAAGAGGCGCACACATTAGTAGCCAACGAAGTCCTTTTTGAAACAAAAAGCTAACACGTTAATATCGCAAATGGTTGTATTATATTAAGCGTGTAGAAAATTTAACCATACTCGGTGGCGTGCGTGCAGCTATTTGATTAGACGGGACGAGCGCGAGAAGTCCGCCGTGCAGGCTCGACGGGACGCGTGCGAGCAGTCTGCCGCACAGGCTCGACGGGGCGCGTGCATCCTTTCCACCTCGCAGGCTCGACGGGACACGTGCGAGCAGCAAGGCAACCCATGCTCACCGGGAAGCGAGCTCTTTGACCTCCATGCACCAGCCGCTGCCCGCCTCGCTCACAACTTCTCAATTAATGGGTTAATTAAAGCACCTGGACGGAGGGTGTTTGCTTGTGATCCCATGGCAACATTTTCTTTGTTCGTGTTTTCAACTCGTATTCCGCCCTAATTTAAATTGCCACATAGGGCAACGGATAATATGACAACAAATAAAATGGCAACGGATAATACAAGGACAAATTTACAATGGCGCAGATAATAATTGTCTTACATATTCCGGATAATTTAAAATGCCACATGCGAAAAAGCCCGGAAGACACGGGGGCAAGAGAAGAAGGAAATTGCAGACAACGATCTGGGTCGCTACTGTCTCTACTCGTCGATGGATCGCCGGGCGGCGAAATCCACCAGCTCCTTCTTCAATTCCTCACGACTTTGCTTGAAAGCGGCCACGGATTCCTCCACCTCCTGCTCGCGCTTGATCTGGAGCTTCCTCAAGCCACCCATCAGTTCCTCGTTGACCACTTTCAGCGTCGTCTCCAAGGCACTACTCTGCTCATGCAGCATCTTCCAGCCGGCGGCCTCCTCCTCCTTCTCGGCGACCAACTTGAGGAGCTACGCATTCTCACCCATGAGTTGTTCGACGAGGCCGGTCGCCTTGTCAACCGAGGCATCGCTGATCTTGAGCAGCTTCATCAAGCCGTCGACCAGCTCCTGCTGCGTAGTGACGCCACCGAGAATGTCGTCGTCACGGGTGAAGGACTTCAGGAACGCCGGCTCCTCACCATGAAAGATGCCGCAAATGTGCTTGTGAGAGCCCTTGCGTGCCTGTGAGAGCTCATTGGAGGGCTCCGCGGTGCGCCGGGACATCTCTGCTGCGGTTGCGGCTTTCTGGCGAGACCTCTCTAGTGCTTCCGCAGCCTTGGTCTTTGCTGCCTGGTTATATGTCCACCCTAAACTCCTCCTATCGGTCAGAACGACTTGAGAGAAAAAACCAGTTTTGTGGGTGATGAGGAGAGCAACTGTGAAGTAATTTTCTAGTGGGTAGTTTTTATGGCCCGGTGCTAAGTGTGAACACATATTAGTTTGATAGGTGTGAACAGATTTGCAATTACATATTGCATTCTAATCAGCAATGTGACGAGAAACAAGGTCAAAATTTATTGATGGCAGAAGATTGACCACGTGGTTGCTCGCCGTTGAGGCGGCCGCGGCGCGCTCCGCTCTGGCGTCCCTGCGCGTGCTCTGCTCGCCGTTGAGGCAAAGTTCAATGGCAACGGTTACTAATTCTTAATAATTGTCTTACATATTCAGGATAATTTAACATGCCAAATGCGACAAGGCCCAGAACACTCACGACCTACATATGCATAGAATTATAATAAAATATAAGCTAAAAGGCTGAGCTGGCGGCCTTCCAACGATGGTCTTCTCGGACTCCATGATCAACATAGCACCGTTGCTGCCGTTCACTCCAAGTGTCCCGACTCGCCTCCGCCCACGGAGCTGCTGGCGCTGGGAGGCTCTTGGGGCTGCTGGGCCTCTTCCAGAAGAGCTTGACAGTGTGCAATGGCGCGCATGACAACTCCGTGGAACCGCTCAATTTCCATGTCTCTGGCCTGGTAGCAAATTTCGTCGATCACCTGCATCCTCAAGATATCACGTTGGCGATGTGCTACTTCGTTGGGGACGTCAACTCCACCACACTAGTACGCGTCGGTCCTAAACAAACAGTTTTTAACCCCTTTCCGCGACGGCATTTGGAACCATCGCCAAGTGAGTGTGGGCGATAGGGGGGTCCTTCCCACACGACCTAGAAATCATCGGGGATAGGCCCTCCTGGGACCCAGGCTGGGGCCGTGTGCGATCGGGCGAGGCATCGAAACCCAATCATTTCTGTAGGTATGTACATCCCACATGGTAATCCAAGAAAATCATTTCCGTAGGTATGTACATCCCACACGGTGAATCCCAGAAAAACATTTCCGTAGGTATGTACATCCCACACGGTGAATCCTAGAAAATTATTTCCGTTCGTATGTATATCATACACAGTCAATCCAAGGAATACATCTCCGTTCTTATGTACATCCCACACAGTCCAGGGAAAACGTTTCCGTTCGTACGTACATCCCACACAGATTTATGTGTAGGCTCGTGTGTGAAAGGTGTAACTATCACACATGGTCTGCCTTGGTTAACTG
Organism: Triticum aestivum; assembly: GCF_018294505.1. Classification (NCBI taxonomy): domain Eukaryota; kingdom Viridiplantae; phylum Streptophyta; class Magnoliopsida; order Poales; family Poaceae; genus Triticum; species Triticum aestivum. The sequence goes on from NC_057802.1 coordinate 57,762,848, forward strand.
TTTGCTTTTATCAACTACATCACACACGATTTGATAAAGAAAACTATGTGGCATTGGGCTATCCATCGCAAGCGCTTTTACTGCTAGAACCGTCTGCAAAGGTCCATGACACATTTAGCAGGTTTATTAGTTTACAATTAATAATTCCAGTATTACGCAAATTCACATTTCATGTCGAACAGTTGTTTGCCAATTTCATATCAGGCACATAAATATATTATAACATCATAGTACGGTAGCTACATGAAAACAACACAGTACAACATATAGCTAGTTCAACTTCATAAGAACAATATATTCATTTCCCTAATCTAGATCATCCAGGCTTGTCTTATCCACCTCTGCTATCAGTTTAGTAAGAACCCGTTTTGCACGGGCCAACTAGGAAAGTGCCTCCTCCTTCGCCAACACCATCTTAGCAAAGTCTGATTTAAAAAATCTGAGCTCATTCTCCACCTTCAACTTTTTATCCCGCATCTTGAAATATTCTTGAGCTTTGAAAACATTTTCTCTAAGCCTAAGTCTGTTCTCTTCCTCATACATGCTCCAGAGCTTCGCTAGGCACATCTTCAAAGGCTGTGGCCACACTTGATCAACCCACTCCAAGTAAGAACACTTCCATTCATCCTATAATATTTAAAACTAGATCAGTAAAAATTGTAGGGGAAATGGGTTTATAGCAACATAGAAAATCACCAATGCTTATTATGAAAAACTGAAGAAACATGTTAATTATGACATATCTTCTCAAAAAGATCAATGTGCAAATGAAATAATTGGTACTGAGACAACAATCAAATTCTGGAACATCAGAAGCTATAATTAACTACAATGACGCTACAAGTTCTTACTCATGTACAATAAATAACAAATTGAACATTTTATGAGGAAGGTAAATATAACTGCAACAGCATAGCCACAGTGTTTTGATGACAGAATATTGATACTAACAGGTGTGTACATGCAAAAATTTAGTAACATACAACTAATAGCACTAAGGCCGTCCACTATGTATGCCAAAACGGGGGTAAAGACAACTGTTGCTACATCTCGCACCGGTGCCATGCACTAGCGAGCCGATGCAGTGAAAAAAAATCAGGGACTCGGACTCCGGAGCACGTAGTTGCTCCGATGCCCAGTTCCTTCGTGCCATAAAGATTTAGTATTTTACTGCATGGCTGCTCGGATGTGTGGACCAAAGTTGGCTGCACAAACTGTTGAAGCAGTGCCAAATAATTTTCTAATGGCACCGCTGATGAGATGGCAACAATTTAAGATACTAGGTACAAACTGCGACATTGTCTTAGGATGCGTTTGGTTGAAGGTGTGGAATGAATGGGTTGGGACCGTGACAGTGTCTGAATCACATCTAACAAATGATTTGTAACAACGAAAGAGGGTCTAACCTTCTCTGCACATGCCAGAAACTTCCTCCCACTGTCCATAGAATCAAACGCAACTAGCTTCACACATGGAGATTGATGGTGACAACGAGCAGATAGATCTTCAGGCACCCCGCTCCATTCGTTGCCACTGATGGTCCTAGGGAGCTACAAGAGGAAGAAATGACTCAAATCGACCACCGGATAAAAATCCTTCATTCCAAGTCATAGCCCGAGAGAGAGAGAAGAGAGGCATACCCGACCGGGTGGTGAAGGATTAGTCGCCGGAGGAGGAACCGCTGGAGAGGTCTTTGAAGAAGACCATGGCGCCCCCGGCGGTAGGATGCGAGACGGCGAGAGTGAGGAAGCGGCTATAGCTTAGCAAGGAAGGAATGAAGGAGGAAACAGGGGAAATGTGACTTGTGGTCCGGGAGAAAAGGGGGTGGGGAAGGGGGGAAGGGGGCGGGGTAGATATTTTGGCGGTAGGCCAAAATTTTGGAAATGTGGAGGGAAACTTTGCGCGTGGTGCCGCCGGACCATTCACTTTGAACGATTGTGTGCATCACAAACGATTCTTCTGCTTTACGCGCATGGGATGAGTTTGATAACTCAAATTTTGGTGGAAATTTCCCTGGGTACGTCATTGCATAATTTAACATCGCTTGCTAATTTGGGCACACAAAAGAGCGTACAACAGACATACCACACTTACTGAATCGAGAAATTTTAGTAATTAAACAGAGCCAGTTGACCTAAACATTGCTCTAACAAAAGACCAGCATTAGAAAACAAAGCCTAAGTACGCATAATTTTAACATATCCGCCGCCTCGCCGGCCTATGCATCGCCGGGGTGAGATGAGATGTCGATGACTTGTCCTAGCGATATGCCGCCGTTGGTGGACTCCGCGTCCCCCTGCTGAAGTCGACCGCGTCCTCGTCCTCGTCCTTGGCGCTGCCCTCAAGGTTGTAGTACTCGTAGTAGTGGCTGCGCCAGAGCTTGCGTTGGTACTCCACCGCCGATTCCTCGACGGACAGACTCTTCTCTACCTCGACCTCGGCCACGCGCAACTCCTCGTCCCGGCACTCCACGATCTCCGCCGCGTCCTGCATCTCCAGCTCCCGCTCGACGATCTCATTAGGAAGCAGGTGCTCCATGGCCACCGCCGCCTTTTCAGACCTGGGTTGCATGCTGGAGTCCGAGGTGGCTTGGAATATCTTGGTGTGTGCATCCTCGATCTTGGCGTGGATGGCCTCGACCCAGTCCACATCGGCGGCACGGACGACAGATCGAGCACTCTTGCCGTTTGCAACCGCCGTCGCAGCAGCAGCCGTCTCAGCTGCTGTAGCTGCCCTGTTAGCTGTCACAGATGCCCTCTCGGTGGAACCGACACGCTCAATGCAGATGCGGCGCCACTCTCGGCGTAGGCGGCGGCGCTCGGGGGGGGCGGCCATCGTACGGGCCTCACGAAGCATTTCCACGGCGTCATCTTTGCAAGATGGGGGTGCGAGAATGGGGATCGAGATTTGTGGATTCGGGGGTTGCCGGCACTGGAGCAGACGAGCCTGTGAAGCTTAAGGAGGGAGACTTAAATAGACCCAGATATTTTCATCGCAAACGGTTCCTAGAAAACAACTGTGTGTGATGTTGTAGATATTTTTTATTAGCTGTGAAAGACGAATTTGGAGTAAAGTGGCAACGGATGGTGTTTTAAATGAACGAGAAATTTTGTAGTACTAATACAACTGTCATGTCAAATTTTGGAAAATTTCAGGGGTCATTTGACCTTGTAAGACATTTAAGAGATTTTCTAGCCATTTACTGACCGTAATTGAAATTTTAACTACATGTACATGCAACAGCTAACCATAACGGTTTGAAAACTCATATTTTGTGTACTTGTGTGTGATTTAATTCCATGTGCAGTAAATTCGAAGGAAGTTTCAAACATATTGGTCTAACGGCTATGACACAATTAAGCATGGAGTGACATGGCATTTTAATTCCAAAAAATAAAAAAAATCAGAAACCCATGAAACCTTGGTTGATGTAATGTCATGCCACCAAGATGATGTGGTAAATAATTTGGCATGTTTGACGAAAGTTTGGACACACACCCCTCACAAACCGGAGCAACTCACTAGAAGGCTCGTGGTTCCGAGAGGGAACAATGCATGTTTGATGGCGAATGGGAGATAGCTTCCTCTTACGGCCTTCAATTTTTTCCTACGTCTGACGTGCACTACAAGAACTGTAATGTGAATTTTTAAAAAATTCTATGGGTCATTTGACCTTTTAAAGACATTTAAGTGATTTTCTAGCCATTTAATGACCGTAATTCAAATTTGAACTACATCTACATGCAACGCCTAACCAAAACGGTTTGAAAAATCAGATTTGTGTGCTTGTGTGCGAGTTAATTCCATGTGCAATAAACTAGAAGGAATTTCCAAACATATTTGTCTCACGACATGGACACATACATACGAGTGACATGGCATTTTAATTCAAAAAAAATTCAGAAACACATGAAACCTTGGTTGATGTAATGTCATGCCACCAAGATGATGTGGTAAACCTTATTTTATCTTGCTCTGATCATATCGACACCTAACATGCAAGAAACCTACATCTCGTGTGTATTCAAATTGTGCTCTGAGAAAACCTTCATGATTTATCCTAGTCACAAATCACTCAGCGATTATCTTTCATCTAATTATCTTTGAAGATTTTGTGACAGGAATCACCTCAGACACTGATCAGTGCATCGAAAGAACTCATATTTAAGATCTGGTCAATGCCACTCATACGAAGAGCAATATCACTTCCCCCACTGATCCTTCATGATCCGAAGCATATCTTAAGGGGTAGAATATTTCATCTTCGTAATCTTCTCTTGTCTTTCATTATTCTTTGCATTACATTCCATTCATTATCTATCATTCAATGTGATCTGTTTTGTCAACAATCATCCAAAAGGAGGGAGATTGTTGGCGCAATATCTGCCCACCTTGTGTTTTGGAGATTGTTGACGGAAACAGGTATGGACTGATTTGTTTGCTAGTGCATACAGAGAGAAAAAGTCCATACACAACCAAAGAAAATGATGTCTCTAGTGCTAAGTGTCGGTGTCAAAACCGACGGATCTCGGGTAGGGGGTCCCGAACTGTGCGTCTAAGGATGATGGTAACAGGAGACGGGGGACACAATGTTTACCCAGGTTCGGGCCCTCTCAATGGAGGTAATACCCTACTTCCTACTTGATTGATCTTGATGAATATGAGTATTACAAGAGTTGATCTACCACGAGATCGTAGTGGCTAAACCCTAAAAGTCTAGCCTGTATGACTATGGTTATGCCCCTCCTCCGGACTAAGTCCTATGGTTTATATAGACACCGGGAGGATCTAGTGTTACACAAAGGTCGGTTACAGAGAAAGGAATCTACATATTTGATCGCCAAGCTTGCCTTCCACGCCAAGGAGAGTCCCATCCGGACACAGGTAGAGTCTTCAGTCTTTATATCATCACAGCCCATCAGTCCGGCCCATGGCTAACAGGCCGGATGCCCGAGGACCCCTTAGTCCGGGACTCCCTCAGTAGCCCCTGAACCAGGCTTCAATGACGAGGTGTCCGGCGCGCAGATTGTCTTCGGCATTGCAAGGCGTGTTCACCTTCCCGAGTACTCCAAGATAGTATTCGGCCGCAACAAACGTGTCCGGATCTGCAACACAAGTACCATACACATAGCCGTAGAGAGTATAATATTTCACGAGTCCAATCCGGCGACAACTTTTTGTAACGTGACATCACACTTGCCCGGTCATTATTTCGGACCGTTTCCTGTCCCGCTGTTCCACGTTTCGAGGCGTGGTTTTTATTGGCACGTCTTGTCGAGGCAAGATCGTGTCCCCTTATTGCGGGATTCTCATCAATACGGGCATGGGTAATCCAACCGTTCCATTGGAAAGAATCCTTCAGAATAGGCAGGCTTTCAGGCTCAGGAGGAGGCGTTCGATACTCGTTGCCTTTATAAAGGAACCAAGGGGCATTTTTATTTACGCCAAACCTATCCTCAGCCTTCCCAACCTCGAGTTCTAGCACACAAGGTTCGACTTCATTGCTTCAAGGTTCCCAGTCATGTCCAGCCCGCAGGGCCGATGAGCGCCTTCCTCTGTTACCGAGGAGGACATTGCAAAGCTTAGGGCGGCCATATACCTGACCGCGGAGATTCCCCACAGGCTTCCTGCTCAAGGACAGGCTATTCCGACTCAGACCCGACGAGAGGGTCATATTCATCTCTCACTTCCTCCGAGGGCTAGGATTTGGTCTTCACCCCTTCGTTCGGGGGCTCATGTTTTATTACGGACTAGATTTTCACGATCTAGCCCCAGATTCTTTCCTCCACATCTCGGTGTTTATCATTACGTGCGAGGCCTTCCTCCGAATTCCCCCACACTTCGGCTTATGGCTCAAGACCTTTAGTGTGATGCCGAAGGTGGTCGATGGGAAACAAATGGAGTGCGGCGTTGCTGCAATAAGCAAGCTTACCAATACTCACTGGCCAAAAGGCCCCTTCACCGAAACTTCCAACCAATGGCAGCGGGAGTGGTTTTACATCACAGAACCCCACGGTACCAAGTGGGCAGCTACACCCGCGTTCCGTTTCGGCCCTCCGTTATAGCTTGCATCATGGATCAATAAGGGGCTGGATTAGGGATCAGCTGATGAAGTGCAGAATCTTCAGAGCCGCATCCGAACCATCCTTGAGGGGGACATCGATCTTGTCAACGTGATTCAAGTAATGCTAATCTGCCGAACCCTGCCATGTCAGCATAGGCCTCTCCGCATGTGGGAGTTTAATCCGGAAGGGCCACGAACCCTCCAACACTTCTTCGGTACCACGCACCAAGGAATGTGGAAATTGTTTTTCGGGAAACGTAAACAGTGGCCGGACACCATCGAGGACCTCGGCCTCGACAGCAACCATCCAGATACCTCGGTAAGTGCTCAACTTCCGAACACTTTGTAGTTAGGTATACGTTACTGAACAGACTATCTTCCTCCAGGGCTGGATAAAGAAAGCGGAGCGTATTAGGTGTTTGGCCCCCCTTCTCGAAGACTCGTCGGATCCCGTACTAACGAGGATGCTGGCCCCGGCGCCGAACCAGGTGCCTGCGAAGGGAGACAAGGCGGAGAGCGGGAAGGCCAAAGGTGGCCTCTCTTCCGAGGGTACATCAGACACCGTGCCCGGGGAGATAAAGATTCCCCCACACGAAGGCCAAAGTGAAGGAGAAGCCAATATTCCTTCTCCCCATGGTAAGAAAAGGGTCGCCTCCGAAGGTTGGGAGGGAACGGCTCCTAAGCGAGGCAAGATGCCCCCGTTGGGTGCCCCGGGCTTGGAGGGCGATGTCATCGCAAGATCCCACAGAGAGGACAAGCCTTCATGCAAACCGTAAGTGAACAAGGGTGTTTTAAACATATCCCGTCCCTTTCTTGTGACCGAGGTAACATCTAGAATATATGTTTTTTTATAGTTCGGCGAACAGTCTTCAGCAATCCTCTTCTTCGGGGGACCTTCTCCTAGAGATGACGGAAAGCAAGACGCCTCCACCAGTCTCCTCACCCAATTGGGCAGACGACTTTGAGGTGTCGTCATGGAGGGTCTCTCCTGGTCAACAAGTGGTGAAAGGGATGGCGAAGACACAACCCGAAGGTAACACTTCGGTAGCCCAGAGTCCGGGGGTCGACAACAAAGGCCCCGAGCTGTCCGGCCTACGGCCGGAGACAGTCATAGGGACGAATGAACGGATCTCTTCAAAGGAAGGCCGTACTCCTGCGGCCGCTTCCGGAAACCCCGAAGCGCCGGATGAATTGATGAACATGCCGCAAAAGGTGTTCGTCTTAGAGGAACATCGTACCTTGATCGGTACGGTGATTGAAAGGGTGCTATCCACAAAAAGAGGATTGAATGAAGCCTTCATGAGCCTGCTAAGAGGCTTCGAGGTTTGTAATGTAATATTTTTAATTGTGCTTGACTCACACACTACACCTGTGTATAGGTAGTAGCCCCTGAGACTCGGATTGGCTTCCCGAGGGAGGTGATCAGAGGATCAAAAATGATGTTTCCAGGAAATAAGATGATTAATTGAAATGCAGGCCGTCGCTTCTCGGGCGTCCACCCGGACTACAGAAGTTGTCGATCTGGAGCGGAAGCTTGATATGGCGGAAGATGACCTTATGCTTATCGACAAGCGCCTTGACGAGTCACAAGGTATGTTTTTGGGGCAGTCCTTACAAGCACGTGCTGTGTAATGTAAGCATCACGTGAAATATTGTATACTGAGATATGCATTAATGCAGATGGTGCCGCCGCGGCCGGGATTCTTCGGGCTAAGCTGGCCCGAGCCAAAGAGTAGGCCCAGATTAATAATGCGGCTGCTGAGAAGGCATCTGCCGAGTTAAAGGCCAAACAGGCTGCTCGGCGCCAATGCGAGGAGAGAATATCGACGATGACGCGTGAGCTAAAGGGTGCTGCTAGCCAGTGTGAAATCCTCGAGAAGCATAATAAAGCCAAAACGGCTAATCTTAACAAGGCCTTGCGAGAGGCGAAAGAAGCACGGTCCGAATCTAGAGAGGCCCGGGAGGAGATCCGACAAGCTGGGGAGATCGCGGCTTGTAAGCCCGTTTTATTGCAAATTACGTTCGGCAATCCAAATTATGCTCCACATGATCAAGTGTGGAGTTCTCCAGACGCATTATTGGACCTGCCTAAGAGTGCTTCCGATGCAGCGCAGTTTTACCAAGCGCAAGAAGGGTGTGTAATGGAGAAGCTTTTTTGGTCGCAGTTCGGTGCGTCAAAACACTCACTGTTGCTGAACGAACAGATGACCCAATGGGCCGAGCTCCATAGGCTATCTGGTTCTGCCATGAGGGACGCCATGATCGGGCTATGGCCGAACGAGCCAATTCCGGATAGTTATTTTGGTCTGGTGCGGCGACTTGCTGATGTAGTGCCGCGTATCAACGTCGTGAAGCGGTCATCGTGCATTGAAGGTGTACGGATGGCCTTTGCCCGTGTCAAGACATACTGGGCAAAGATGAAGGTCACGGATGTTGCCGCGAAGGTTCCACCCAAAGGCAAGGACTATTACGCACCAGAGCACTATTTCGAGGATGTCTTGGAGGGTGCCCGCTTGATAGAGGGTCAATGCTTGAAAAACATGATATTCGAGTGAAATGTATGGGTAGGTGTAAACGACAGTGTTATGATAAGGCTATATATGTTAGTTTCGCCTAGAATTTTTGTTCCTCCTGTGCGGCCGTTTCTGTATTAATCTGAAAGTTTTCCAGTCGTCGGCTTCAGCCCCCACGTATAAAATGCGGGGGTGTTCGGAAAAGCATGTGATCACTCTTAACCCAACGTCTTGGTCCATTAAGGAGGTGTCAATGCGGTGAACTAGGCAATCGGACTATAGGGCGTTAACACTTTCACTTAGCCATAGGAGTTTTATTAGGGGGGGGGAGCTATGATATAGCCCCTGGTATGTGTACGACTTATCCCAATATATTGCGTCGCATATATAACGTGAAAGAAAAAGGCCCTTCGTATAATACGAAGGGAATCGCGAAAGATTCCGATAAGTCATCGAGTGGTTGACCAGATCTTGCCGCATCATGACAGTCAGTTTTCGGCTTTCTCTACTGAGGTGCCTGACCAGATGAACCGGAAGCACAATCGCAGTAGTTCTCGCTTTACTACCCTAGCCAATAGAGCGGAACGTAAGGTAGCAAGCACAAGAGCCGGGCAACCCAACTATTGACCCAAGACATGATTCGGAGCTGATGCATATAATGCCAAACTCGCGACGCCGAAGTACGCTATAAAGCTATTCAGACTTGTCGGCAACTCATTTGTTCCCGTACCGAGCCCCTGGCAAGTTATGCCGAGGTATGTGTGTGAAACAACAATAGGAGCCAAATTCATTTTTTGGAAAAAAACGAATGCTGAATGCGGATTATGTTTACTGGGACCTAAGTGATATGCCAATGGTTATTTTATAGATAAAAAGGCCACAACCCCAGCTATTTGACATGCCCGGGGTCGAAGGCGGAGGAAAAAGGCATAGTACAGGCTCGGAATAAAGAGTGCGGTCTACAAAAAGCTATTTCGGACCTCCTGTCGCACGTCTGCGCCGCCTGTCCTCGGCGAGGGGATTCCTTGACGGAAGTAGCCCCCTAGGTGAGTGTACGGAACCGGGCTCCGGTAGAGTCAGTTAGATGTTTGTCCTTTGCGTCACCTGTTTTTAAAAGATAATGAAGAAAGAAAGAGTAATTTAGAGGAAAAAAAGATGTTACAGAGATGTTTGCAGGCTTGTACGTATTGTGCTTCCGCCGATGACCAGGGTATCTTAAGTGCATAGTTATGTATGCGCGATACGAATTCCGCAGGTATATGAGGTGGACGGCGGAAGCCGAACCGCTATTTCTGCTCCTGGATTGGTCGATCCTATTCAATGGAGACCGGTGGCTTAATGGCCGACAAGGTATGCGGTTTAATAAGATTGTTTCGTACTGAAGTTGCCTTAGTATGATCTTTAGTCTGAGGGAGTGCTTCACGTGCTCCCTTGTAGAAGTGTGTGTCGCGTATGCCATGTTCACTGTTTTTACTTCGGGAGGAAATTGCTTCTGACCCCCGGTATTTGGTTGGTGAGTCTCTTCGTCATTGCAATCACCAAGCGGCCTCCTCCCCTTGTGTTCGGCGTTAAGCTTGCCGGCCTTCTTGAAGACCCAACAGTTTCTGTTGGTATGATTAGCTGGTTTGTCGGGGTGGCCATGAATCTGGCAGGGTCGATCCAATATCCTGTCTAAAGTGGATGGTCCGTCTCTGTTTGCCGTAAATGGCTTTTTCCGTTGACCAGGTTTAGGACCGCTGAATCCGGCATTGACCGTTGTATTGCATGCTCTTTCATTATCATTGCGGCGCTTGTGCTCGCTGCGTCGTGGCTTGCCATTGCCGTCTCGGACTTCGGAAGTGCCCGGATCACGGGCGTTGTTGCTTCTACGAGCTAGCCAACTGTCTTCTCTCGCGCAAAAGCGGGCCATTAAAGCGGTAAGGGCTGTCATGGATTTTGGTTTTTCTTGACCAAGGTGGCGGGCGAGCCATTCATCCCGGACGCTGTGTTTGAAGGCCGCTAGGGCTTCCACGTCCGAACAGGCGACGATTTGGTTCTTTTTAACTAAGAACCTAGTCTAGAGTTTCCTGGCCGACTCTCCGGGCTGCTGGACAATGTGACTTAAGTCATCGGCATCCGGTGGCTGGACATATGTTTTTTGGGAATTGTCGTGGAAGGCGTCTTCCAAGTCCTCCCAGCTGCCTGTAGAGTTTTCCGGTAGACTGTTTAACCAGTACCGAGCTGGTCCTTTGAGTTTTATTGGTAGGTATTTGATGGCATGAAGTTCATCTCTGCGAGCCATCTGGATATGGAGGAGGAAATCCTCGATCCATACTGCGGGATCAGTTGTGCCGTCGTATGATTCGATATTCATGGGCTTAAACCCATCTGGGAATTCGTGCTCCATTACTTCGTCTGTAAAGTAAAGAGGATGTATGGCGCCTCTATATTGGGCCACACTGCGACGTAGCTCCGATGGAGTCCGTCTGCAGTCTTCGGCCCGGGCGTGACTAGGCTTGTCGCGTTCGGGTAGATAGTTGTCACCGCGTGTTGAGGCACGTCCTCGTGATCCGCAGATCGATCTAGTATGTCTTGCTCTGCTGTTCAGGCCCTGCCGAAGGTCATATGTATAACCCTGAGCTATTTATCTCTGCCTTTACGGTGAGGTGGGGCGGGCTGGTGTTCGGCTTGAGTTGCCGCTCTGTCCTGACCGCGTGGTGGTCGATTAGCCGTATTGAGTGACGATGGTATGGGCTCCAGCGCCTCATCGCCGAACTGAGGTAGCAATTTGCGCTTCGGGTAATTTTTGGCTGGGCCACTAAGGCCGTATTCCTCGGTGGCCAGGATTTCGGTCCATCTATCATTGAGCAGATCATGGTCGGCTTGAAGCTGCTGCTACTTCTTTTTCAGGCTCCTTGCAGTGGCTATTAGCCGGCGTTTAAAGCGCTCCTGCTCGAGAGGTTCCTCAGGCACAATGAAATCATCGTTGCCGAGGCTCTCCTCCTCCTCGAAGAGCGGAAGATAATTACTGTCCTCTGAGTCTTCGTGTATGGCCTGTTCATCAGGGCTAACGTGCCCGTCTTCCCATTCATTATGTTCGGAGATTGCCCCGACAGGGTCTTCATAGTCTTCGGCATCATCCGGAGTATCGTTTTCTCCGATGCCGGTGTTGTTGTCTTTTGCACGACGTGACTTAGAGTGGCGGTGCTGACGCCGGCGTCTGGGCTATGTCTCAGGAGGTTTAACCTCAACTGGATCCTCTTTGTCATCGTTGTTATTTTCCTAAGGTGTGTCCACCATGTATACGTCGTACGAAGAAGTGGCCGTCCAGCGTCCGGTAAACAGCGGGTTTTGGCCGTGCTCTTCAACGGCATCGTCGTCCATACTGTCGATGTCTTCGGAGCCGTAATCAAGCATGTCGGTTAAGTCCTCGACAGTGAATATGTAGTGGGTGGCGGGTGGGAAATGAAATTCCCCGTCATCAGCCTGCAGTTCAAGACGGACATAGTTCGGTCGTGAGTCTCTGGCCAAGGACAATTTTTTTAATGAGTTTAGCACATCGCCAAAAGGCGAGTGTCGGAAGATGTCTGCGGCACTAGATTCGAAGATCGATAACTGATCAAGCTCGGCGTCCGTGGACGCGCATGGTTCGGAGCTTATAACCGGAGTCGGGTCCGGAGTTCCGATGATGCAGATATCATATGAGGATAAGTCTATGTGTGGCTCGAACGCCGTGGAGTCTGCAGCCTCCGTGGCGGGGTTGAGCTTCCCGCCCTCGGATGGCGCGATTTGCTCCGGATCTAGGGCCAGAGTAGTCACAGGTGCAATTTCCCGAGTATGGGCCGGCGACAGATCTATGTCATGTTCACCGTGGGGACAGAGAGCGGCTGCCGTGGTCTCAAAGCCGTCGAAGATCAAGTCTCCATGGATATCCCTGACGTAATTCAAGCTCCCTAATCTGACCTGATGGCCAGGGGCGTAGCTATCGATCTGCTCCAGATGGTCAAGCGAGTTGGCCCACAGTGCGAAACCGCCAAACACGAAGATTTATCTGGGGAGGAAGGTTTCCCCTCTGACAGCATCATTGTTAATGATTGAAGGAGCCATCGAGCCTTCTGAGGACGGCACAGTGGAACTCTTAATGAAAGCACCAATGTCGGTGTCAAAACCAGCGGATCTCGGGTAGGGGGTCCCGAACTGTGCGTCTAAGGATGATGGTAACAGGAGACGGGGGACACAATGTTTACCCAGGTTCGGCCCCCCTCTATGGAGGTAATACCCTACTTCCTGCTTGATTGATCTTGATGAATATGAGTGTTACAAGAGTTGATCTACCATGAGATCATAGTGGCTAAACCCTAAAAGTCTAGCCTGTATGACTATGGTTATCCCCCTCCTCCGGACTAAGTCCTCCGGTTTATATAGACACCGGGAGGATCTAGGGATACACAAAGTTTGGTTACAGAGAAAGGAATCTACATATTTGATCGCCAAGCTTGCCTTCCACGCTGAGGAGAGTCCCATCCAGACACGGGTAGAGTCTTCAGTCTTTGTATCTTCATGGCCCATCAGTCCGGCCCATGGCTAACAGGCCAGACGCCCGAGGACCCCTTAGTCCAGGACTCCCTCACCGAGTTCGAGGAACTTCACCGAAGTATATCTATGTTGCAGAGATGAACTAGCTGTATTTATTGAAGTAATAGAGTCGAGAAGATTGATGTGAAGAAATCGACCCCTCAAAATCTTACTGCTGAAGCGAAACTTTTGTTTCGATACTGTCGTCCGAAGAAATTGACTACAGCGATGGAAGTCGAAGACAAAGTGAAGACGTAGTATTCATTTTTGTTCTTATTTCATTCTTTCGAGTCATAGGACCTCCATACTATTAAGAGGGGTATCGGTTCTCGACGCTTAGATCTAATGTGATGCTTATCCATAACATATGAAGGATGTGAGAGAAATCTCTTTGTGCTCCGAGCAAATACTGTTGGGAATCGTAGCATAATTTCAAAATTTTCCTACGCTCACCAAGATCCATCTATGGAGTATACTAGCAACGAGGGGAAAGGAGTGCATCTACATACCCTTGTAGATCGCGAGCGGAAGCGTTCCAATGAACGTGGATGACGGACTCGTACTCGCCGTGATCCAAATCACCGATGACCGAGTGCCGAACGGACGGCACCTCCGCGTTCAGCACACGGACGGTGCAGCGACGTCTCCTCCTTCTTGATCTAGCAAGGGGAAGGAGAGGTTGATGGAGATCCAGCAGCACGACGGCGTGGTGGTGGATGTAGCGGGTCTCGGCAGGGCTTCGCCGAGCTTCTGCGAGAGGGAGAGGTGTAGCAGGGGGGAGGGAGGCGCCCAAGGCTGTAATGTTGCTGCCCTCCCTCCCCCCTTTATATAGGCCCCCTGGGAGGGGGGGGCACCGGCCAAGATCCATCTGATGGGGGGACGGCGGCCAAGGGGGTGCCTTGCCCCCCAAGGCAAGTGGGGCGCCCCGCCCCCCACCCTAGGGTTTCCAACCCTAGGCGCAGGGGGGAGGCCCATGGGGGGGCGCCCAGCCCACTAGGGGCTGGTTCCCTTCCCACTTCAGCCCACGGGGCCCTCCGGATAGGTGGCCCCACCCGGTGGACCCCCGGGACCCTTCCGGTGGTCCCGGTACAATACCGGTAACCCCCGAAACTTTCCCGGTGGCCGAAACTTGACTTCCTATATATAATTCTTCACCTCCGGACCATTCCGGAACTCCTCGTGACGTCCGGGATCTCATCCGGGACTCCGAACAACTTTTGGGTTTCCGCATACACATATCTCTACAACCCTAGCGTCACCGAACCTTAAGTGTGTAGACCCTACGGGTTCGGGAGACATGCAGACATGACCGAGACGCCTCTCCGGTCAATAACCAACAGCGGGATCTGGATACCCATGTTGGCTCCCACATGTTCCACGATGATCTCATCGGATGAGCCACGATGTCGAGGATTCAATGAATCCCGTATGCAATTCCCTTTGTCAATCGGTATGTTACTTGCCCGAGATTCGATCGTCGGTATCCCAATACCTTGTTCAATCTCGTTACCGGCAAGTCTCTTTACTCGTACCGCAATACATGATCCCGTGACTAACGCCTTAGTCACATAGAGCTCATTATGATGATGCATTACCGAGTGGGCCCAGAGATACCTCTCCATCACACAGAGTGACAAATCCCAGTCTCGATCCGTGCCAACCCAACAGACACTTTCGGAGATACCCGTAGTGCACCTTTATAGTCACCCAGTTACGTTGTGACGTTTTGCACACCCAAAGTACTCCTACGGTATCCGGGAGTTGCACGATCTCATGGTCTAAGGATAAGATGCTTGACATTGGAAAAGCTCTAGCAAACGAAACTACACGATCTTTTATGCTATCCATAGGATTGGGTCTTGTCCATCACATCATTCTCCCAATGATGTGATCCCGTTATCAATGACATCCAATGCCCATAGTCAGGAAACCATGACTATCAGTTGATCAATGAGCTAGTCAACCGGAGGCTTACTAGGGACACGTTGTGGTCTATGTATTCACACATGTATTACGATTTCCGGACAATACAATTATAGCATGAACAATAGACAATTACCATGAACAAAGAAATATAATAATAACCATTTATTATTGCCTCTAGGGTATTTCCAACAGTCTCCCACTTGCACTAGAGTCAATAACCTAGTTACATTGTGATGAATCGAACACCCATTGCGTCCTGGTGTTGATCATGTTTTGCTCTAGGGAGAGGTTTAGTCAACGGATCTGCTACATTCAGGTCCGTATGTACTTTACAAATATCTATGTCTCCATTTTGAACACTTTCACGAATGGAGTTGAAGCGAAGCTTGATATGCCTGGTCTTCCTGTGAAAGCTGGGCTCCTTCGCAAGAGCAATAGCTCCAGTGTTGTCACAGAAGAGAGTCATCGGGCCCGACGCATTGGGAATCACCCCTAGGTCGGTAATGAACTCCTTCATCCAGACTGCTTCCAGCGCTGCCTCCGAGGCTGCCAAGTACTCCGCTTCACATGTAGATCCCGCCACGACGCTTTGCTTGCAACTGCACCAGCTTACTGCTCCTCCATTCAAAATATACACGTATCCAGTTTGTGACTTCGAGTCATCCAGATCTGTGTCGAAGCTAGCGTCGACGTAACCCTTTACGACGAGCTCATCGTCACCTCCATAAACGAGAAACATATCCTTAGTCCTCTTCAGGTACTTCAGGATATTCTTGACCGCTGTCCAGTGTTCCATGGCGGGATTACTTTGGTACCTTCCTACCAAACTTACGGCAAGGTTTACATCAGGTCTGGTACACAGCATGGCATACATAATAGACCCTATGGCCGAGGCATAGGGGATGACACTCATCTTTTCTCTATCTTCTGCCGTGGTCGGGCATTGAGCCGTGCTCAATTGCACACCTTGCAACACAGGCAAGAACCCCTTCTTGGACTGATCCATATTGAACTTCTTCAATATCTTGTCAAGGTATGTACTCTGTGAAAGACCAATGAGGCGTCTTGATCTATCTCTATAGATCTTGATGCCTAATATATAAGCAGCTTCTCCAAGGTCCTTCATTGAAAAACACTTATTCAAATAGGCCTTTACACTTTCCAAGAATTCTATATCATTTCCCATCAATAATATGTCATCCACACATAATAGGAGAAATGCTACAGAGCTCCCACTCACTTTCTTGTAAACACAGGCTTCTCCATAAGTCTGTGTAAACCCAAACGCTTTGATCATCTCATCAAAGCGAATGTTCCAACTCCGAGATGCTTGCACCAGCCCATAGATTGAGCGCTGGAGCTTGCATACTTTGTTAGCATTCTTAGGATCGACAAAACCTTCCGGCTGCATCATATACAATTCTTCCTTAAGGAAGCCATTAAGGAATGCCGTTTTGACGTCCGTCTGCCATATCTCATAATCATAGTATGCGGCAATTGCTAACATGATTCGGACGGACTTCAGCTTTGCTACGGGTGAGAAAGTCTCATCGTAGTCAACCCCTTGAACTTGTCGATAACCCTTAGCGACAAGTCGAGCCTTATAGATGGTAACATTACCATCCGCGTCTGTCTTCTTCTTAAAGATCCATTTGTTTTCTATGGCTCGCCGATCATCGGGCAAGTCAGTCAAAGTCCATACTTCGTTTTCATACATGGATCCTATCTCGGATTTCATGGCTTCTAGCCATTTGTCGGAATCCGGGCCCGCCATCGCTTCTTCATAGTTCGAAGGTTCACCGTTGTCTAACAACATGATTTCCCGGACAAGGTTGCCGTACCACTCTGGTGCGGAACGTGTCCTTGTGGACCTACGAAGTTCAGTAGTAACTTGATCTGAAGCTTCATGATCATCATCATTAACTTCCTCCCCAGTCGGTGCAGGCACCATAGGAACATTTTCCCGCGCTGCGCTACTTTCCAGCACGGAAGGGGTGACTATCACCTCATCAAGTTCCACTTTCCTCCCACTCAATTCTTTCGAGAGAAACTCCTTCTCCAGAAAGGACCCGTTCTTGGCAACGAAGATCTTGCCTTCGGATCTGAGGTAGAAGGTATACCCAATAGTTTCCTTAGGGTATCCTATGAAGACGCATTTCTCCGACTTGGGTTCGAGCTTTTCAGGTTGAAGTTTCTTGACATAAGCATCGCATCCCCAAACTTTTAGAAACGACAGCTTAGGTTTCTTCCCAAACCATAATTCTGGTGTCGTTTCAACGGATTTCGATGGAGCCCTATTTAAAGTGAATGTGGCAGTCTCTAAAGCATAGCCCCAAAATGAGAGCGGTAAATCGGTAAGAGACATCATAGATCGCACCATATCCAATAGTGTGCGATTATGACGTTCGGACACACCGTTTCTCTGAGGTGTTCCAGGCGGCATGAGTTGTGAAACTATTCCACATTTCCTTAAGTGTGTACCAAACTCGTGACTTAAATATTCTCCACCACGATCTGATCGTAAGAATTTTATTTTCCTGTCACGTTGATTCTCAACCTCACTCTGAAATTCCTTGAACTTTTCAAAGGTTTCAGACTTGTGCTTCATTAGGTAGACATACCCATATCTACTTAAGTCATCAGTGAGAGTGAGAACATAACGATATCCTCCGCGAGCCTCAACACTCATTGGACCGCACACATCGGTATGTATGATTTCCAATAAGTTGGTTCCTCGCTCCATTGTTCCGGAGAACGGAGTCTTGGTCATCTTACCCATGAGGCATGGTTCGCACGTGTCAAATGATTCGTAATCAAGAGACTCCAAAAGTCCATCTGCATGGAGCTTCTTCATGCGCTTGACACCAATGTGACCAAGGCGGCAGTGCCACAAGTATGTGGGACTATCGTTATCAACTTTACATCTTTTGGTATTCACACTATGAATATGTGTAACATCACGTTCGAGATTCATCAAGAATAAACCATTGACCAGCGGGGCATGACCATAAAACATATCTCTCAAATAAATAGAACAACCATTATTCTCGGATTTAAATGAGTAGCCATCTCGAATTAAACAAGATCCAGATACAATGTTCATGCTCAAAGCTGGCACTAAATAACAATTATTGAGGTTTAAAACTAATCCCGTGGGTAGATGTAGAGGTAGCGTGCCGACGGCAATCACATCGACCTTGGAACCATTCCCGACGCGCATCGTCACCTCGTCCTTCGCCAGTCTCCGTTTATTCCGTAGTTCCTGTTTTGAGTTACAAATATGAGCAACCGCACCGGTATCAAATACCCAGGAGCTACTACGAGTACTGGTAAGGTACACATCAATTACATGTATATCACATATACCTTTGGCGTTGCCGGCCTTCTTGTCTAAGTATTTGGGGCAGTTCCGCTTCCAGTGACCACTTCCCTTGCAATAAAAGCACTCAGTTTCAGGCTTGGGTCCATTCTTTGACTTCTTCCCAGTAACTGGTTTACCGGGCGCGGCAACTCCCTTGCCGTCCTTCTTGAAGTTCTTCTTACCCTTGCCCTTCTTGAACTTAGTGGTTTTATTCACCATCAACACTTGATGTTCTTTTCTGATCTCCACCTCCGCTGATTTCAGCATTGAATATATCTCAGGAATGGTCTTTTCCATCCCCTGCATATTGAAGTTCATCACAAAGCTCTTATAGCTTGGTGGAAGCGACTGAAGGATTCTGTCAATGACCGCGTCATCCGGGATATTAACTCCCAGCTGTGTCAAGCGGTTGTGCAACCCAGACATTCTGAGTATGTGCTCACTTACAAAACTATTTTCCTCCATTTTACAGCTGAAGAACTTGTCGGAGACTTCATATCTCTCGACCCGGGCATGAGCTTGGAAAACCAATTTCAACTCCTCGAACATCTCATATGCTCCATGTTTCTCAAAACGCTTTTTGAGACCCGGTTCTAAGCTGTAAAGCATGCCGCACTGAACGAGGGAGTAATCATCAGCATGCTGCTGCCAAGCGTTCATAACGTCTTGGTTTTCTGGGATTGGTGCTTCACCTAGCGGTGCTTCTAGGACATAATCTTTCTTGGCTACTATGAGGATGATCCTCAGGGTCCGGACCCAGTCCGTATAGTTGCTGCCATCATCTTTCAGCTTGGTTTTCTCTAGGAACGCATTGAAATTGAGGACAACGTTGGCCATTTGATCTACAAGACATAGTGTAAAGATTTTAGACTAAGTTCATCTAATCAAATTACTCAATGAACTCCCACTCAGATAGACATCCCTCTAGTCATCTAAGTGAAACATGATCCGAGTTAACTAGGCCGTGTCCGATCATCACGTGAGACGGACTAGTCAAGATCGGTGAACATCTCCATGTTGATCGTATCTTCTATACGACTCATGCTCGACCTTTCGGTCCTCCGTGTTCCGAGGCCATGTCTGTACATGCTAGGCTCGTCAAGTCAACCTAAGTGTATTGCGTGTGTTCCGAGGCCATGTCTGTACATGCTAGGCTCATCAACACCCGTTGTATGCGAACGTTAGAATCTATCACACCCGATCATCACGTGGTGCTTCGAAACAACGAACCTTCGCAACGGTGCACAGTTAGGGTGAACACTTTCTTGAAATTATTATAAGGGATCATCTTACTTACTACCGTCGTTCTAAGCAAATAAGATGCAAAAACATGATAAACGTCACATGCAATCAAATAGTGACATGATATGGCCAATATCATTTTGCTCCTTTGATCTCCATCTTCGGGGCACCATGATCATCTTCGCCATCGGCATGACACCATGATCTCCATCATCATGATCTCCATCATTGTGTCTTCATGAAGTCGTCACGCCAATGATTACTTCTACTTCTATGGCTAACGCGTTTAGCAACAAAGTAAAGTAATTTACATGGCGTTTTTCAATGACACGCAGGTCATGCAAAATAATAAAGACAACTCCTATGGCTCCTGCCGGTTGTCATACTCATCGACATGCAAGTCGTGATTCCTATTACAAGAATATGATCAATCTCATACATCACATATATCATTCATCACATCTTCTGGCCATATCACATCACATAACACATGCTGCAAAAACAAGTTAGACGTCCTCTAATTGTTGTTGCAAGTTTTTACGTGGTTTGTAGGTTTCTAGCAAGAACGTTTCTTACCTACGTATAACCACAACGTGATTTGCCAATTTCTATTTACCCTTCATAAGGACCCTTTTCATCGAATCCGTTCCCACTAAAGTAGGAGAGACAGACACCGGCTAGCCACCTTATGCAACTAGTGCATGTCAGTCGGTGGAACCTGTCTCACGTAAGCGCACGTGTAAGGTCGGTCCGGGCCGCTTCATCCTACAATACCGCCGAAACAAGATACGACTAGTAGCGGCAAGAAGAATTGGCAACATCAACGCCCACAACTGCTTTGTGTTCTACTCGTGCATAGTAACTACGCATAGGCCTGGCTCATGATGCCACTGTTGGGAATCATAGCATAATTTTAAAATTTTCCTACGCTCACCAAGATCCATCTATGGAGTATAGTAGCAACGAGGGGAAAGGAGTGCATCTACATACCCTTGTAGATCGTGAGCGGAAGCGTTCCAATGAACGTGGATGACGGAGTCGTACTCGCCGTGATCCAAATCACCGATGACCGAGTGCCGAACGGACGGCACCTCCGTGTTCAACACACGTACGGTGCAGCGACGTCTCCTCCTTCTTGATCCAGCAAGGGGAAGGAGAGGTTGATGGAGATCCAGCAGCACGACGGCGTGGTGGTGGATCTAGCGGGTCTCGGCAGGGCTTCGCCGAGCTTCTGCGAGAGGGAGAGGTGTAGCAGGGGAGGAGGGAGGCGCCCAAGGCTGTAATGTTGCTGCCCTCCCTCCCCCCCTTTATATAGGCCCCCTGGGAGGGGGGGCGCCGGCCAAGATCCATCTGATGGGGGGGGCGGCGGCCAAGGGGGTGCCTTGCCCCCCAAGGCAAGTGGGGCGCCCCCCCACCCTAGGGTTTCCAACCCTAGGCGCAGGGGGGAGGCCCATGGGGGGCTCCCAGCCCACTAGGGGCTGGTTCCCTTCCCACATCAGCCCACAGGGCCCTCCGGGATAGGTGGCCCCACCCGATGGACCCCCGGGACCCTTCCGGTGGTCCCGGTACAATACCGGTAACCCCCGAAACTTTCCCGGTGGCCGAAACTTGACTTCCTATATATAATTCTTCACCTCCGAACCATTCCGGAACTCCTCGTGACGTGCGAGATCTCATCCGGGACTCCGAACAACTTTCGGGTTTCCGCATACACATATCTCTACAACCCTAGCGTCACCGAACCTTAAGTGTGTAGACCCTACGGGTTCGGGAGACATGCAGACATGACCGAGACGCCTCTCCGGTCAATAACCAACAGCGGGATCTGGATACCCATGTTGGCTCCCACATGTTCCACGATGATCTCATCGGATGAACCACGATGTCAAGGATTCAATCAATCCTGTATGCAATTCCCTTTGTCAATCGGTATGTTACTTGCCCGAGATTCGATCATCGGTATCCCAATACCTTGTTCAATCTCGTTACCGGCAAGTCTCTTTACTCGTACCGCAATACATGATCCCGTGAGTAACGCCTTAGTCACATAGAGCTCATTATGATGATGCATTACCGAGTGGGCCCAGAGATACCTCTCCGTCACACGGAGTGACAAATCCCAGTCTCGATCCGTGCCAACCCAACAGACACTTTCGGAGATACCCGTAGTGCACCTTTATAGTCATCCAGTTACGTTGTGATGTTTGGCACACCCAAAGTACTCCTACGGTATCCGGGAGTTGCACGATCTCATGGTCTAAGGAAAAGATGCTTGACATTGGAAAAGCTCTAGCAAACGAAACTACACGATCTTTTATGCTATGCTTAGGATTGGGTCTTGTCCATCACATCATTCTCCCAATGATGTGATCCCGTTATCAATGACATCCAATGCCCATAGTCAGGAAACAATGACTATCAGTTGATCAACGAGCTAGTCAACCAGAGGCTTACTAGGGACACGTTGTGGTCTATGTATTCACACATGTATTACGATTTCCGGACAATACAATTATAGCATGAACAATAGACAATTACCATGAACAAAGAAATATAATAATAACCATTTATTATTGCCTCTAGGGCATATTTCCAACAAATACTTGTCAGCAAGAGAGTGTGATCTTCTTTGCTGCGAGAGATTTGACTCGGACCGAGGAGTTAACATGTCGTGCTCCACAAGAAATGTTACCGTTGTGCTCAAATTCGACAGTTGGAATCGTGTCATTCGGCCATTGGCTGAACCCGATGTCTAATTTGGTCTTTTCCCATAAGGGAAGGCTGCGGCTATAAATAACCACCCCGCTCCAACATTGTCCGTTGGCTGCTTCGCTTGAGTTTTCTGAGAAGACTGAATTGAGCAACCCCTCTCCGAGTGATTTGAGTTTAAGATCCACCGAGAGAAAAACCAAGAGCCCAAACGTAGACAGTAGTTTAGCATCACAGTAGTTCTGAGTGAGAGTTCTTGTACCTATTACTCTTGAGAGTTGCGCACTCTCTAGACGGATAGGTTTCGGCTTCGGGTATTGAAGAATTGTTGTCTTCACCGAGCTAGATCGTCATCAACCAAGAGTGATTGTGGTTCGCGAAGGTCGACCGAAGGTTTGGAGATCACCGACAAAGATGTACCACGAGTGAAATTAACCCGAGTCTCATCAGCTCTGCGTTGAAGGAGAATAGGGTGAAGAGAGTTGATCTTCCGTGTTAAGTCACAACCCCTCCAACCAGACGTAGCCCTTTGGCAGAAGGGTGAACTGGTCTACCAAATCTCTCTGTCGCCTTCGAGCACCACTTGTTCCATTTACTCTACTATTTTTCTGTCAGTAGTTTACATTCGTGCTTCGTGTCGATAGCTTATTTGATCATTTCGTTTAGTCTGTTATCCATCTGGGTTTCGGTGATCACCCTGTTTCATTGTCTTCGTCTGCATTCATTCATTACCATCTGTTCCTTAGGATTCACTTGTGGAATCTTACCATAGTTTTGTTTCAGTGCATACCATGCTGTGTATCAATCTACTACATCTGTTTTTTTGTTGCGCTACTCTCATTGTAGTTAAACCTATAATTTATCAAGCTCGTACTGCTGTAAATGCCTTCATCGATGAATATGCTTCTGATGAAGAAGATTGATTGTGTTCATTTCCATCGATACTCTATCCTACTGCTGTGAGTGGGATAAGTTTCAAAGCTTTCGAAAGAAAACTTGAATCTCCTATTCACCCCCCTCTAGTCGACATACTCTCGGTCCTAACACAACCCATAGGTACCAATCTTAAGTTTTGGGACAAAGATTGAATACAAGAGATGAACTAGGGTTTGAGAGGAGATGGTGCTGGTGAAGATGCTGATGGAGATTGACCCCCTCTCGATGAGAGGAACGTTGGTGATGACGATGGCTTCGATTTCCCCCTCCGGGAGGGAAGTTTTCCCAGCAGAACAGCTCCGCCGGAGCCCTAGATTGCTTCTGCCCAGGTTCCGCCTCGAGACGGTGGCGCTTCGTCCCGTAAGCTTCCTTCTGATTTTTTTTCAGGTCAAAGACTCCATATAGCAGAAGATGGGCACCGGAGACCTGCCAGGGGGCCCACAAGCCCTAGGGGCGCACCCCCAGGCTTGTGGGAACCTAGTGGGTCCTCTCTGGTAGTTTCTTCACCCAATAATTTTTATATATTCCAAAATAATTCTCTGTAAATTTTCAGGACTTTTGGAGTTGTGCATAATTGGTCTTTCAGATTTGCTCCTTTCCGGTCCAGAATTCCAGCTCCCGGATTCTCGCTCTTTGTGTAAACCTTGTAAAATAAGAGAGAAAAGGCATAAGTATTGTACCATAATGTGAAATAACTGCCCATAATGCAATAAATATTAACATAAAAGCATGATGCAAAATGGACGTATCAACTCCCCCAAGCTTAGACCTCGTTTGTCCCCAGCGAAAGCCGAAATTGATAATCATGTCCACATGTTTAGAGATAGAGGTGTCGATAAAATAAAATACAGACATGACAGCATCATGATCATCTTTAGAACAACAACACATATTGTCATATAATTTTATATGCTAAACTAACAATTCATTCACAAGGTAAAGTATGAGTCAAAAACTTTATTGGAAACCAACAAACTATGATCTTGGTCATTGAAACAATTGCAATTTATCATAACATCGGAAAGAGTCAATGTGAGAGCTTTTATTTAACAAATTTCACATACTCAACCATCATTTAATCTTTCATGATTGCTAACACTCACGTGATACTTATGAGATCAAAGTTTCAATCAAACACATAGGAAGATATGGGCTTATAGTTTCGCCTCCCGACCATTTACCCCAAGGGTAACGTCAACAATAACAGTTTTAGCACACCAGCACACCTACATCCGAGTGGATATATATATCTGGATCTTCCCCAACATATAGCGCTTGCCGAAAAGAGAAGGTATAAAAAGGAGAGGTGATGGTCACCATGACTCTTGTATAAAGGTAGAAGGTAAAAGTAAAAGATAGGCCCTTTGCAGAGGGAAGCAGAGGTTGTCATGCACTTTTATGGTTGGGTGCACAAAATCTTAATGCAAAGAACGTCACTTTATATTGCCGCTTGTGATAAAGAACTTTATTATGCAGCCCGTTGCTTTTATTTCTTCCATATCACAAGTTCGTATAAAGCTTATTTTCCCCATACTAAAAGATCATACATATTTAGAGAGCAATTTTTATTGCTTGCACCGATGACAACTTATTTGAAGGATCTTACTCGATCCATAGGTAGGTATGGTGGACTCTCATGGCAAGACTGGGTTAAGGGATTTTGGATGCACAAGTAGTACCTCTACTTGGTGCAGAAGATTTGGCTAGCATAGGATGAGAAGGAAGCTCAACATGTTGGAGGATCCATGACAATATAACTTCTATTCAGATATAAGAAAACATACCCATTGTGTTGTCTTCCTTCTCCAACATCAACCTCTTAGCATATAATACTTCAATGAGTGCTCACAATCACGAAAGATTTCAAAGATAGTGTATTTATATGTGAGACCTCTCTTTCTTTATTACTTCCTTTTAATTGCAACAATGACCAAAACTGTGTTTGTCAACTCCCAACTAGTTTTATGTGACATACTTATATGTGAAGTCATCACTTCCCATAAGATTATTATATAATCTTATTATTTCTTTTACCTCTATATTTTTTCTTTTTCTCAAGATCATAGCAAGAAAGCAAAGCCCTCATCAAAACTAGTCTTTATTATATAACTCCCAGACTCGATTACATAGAGGGAACACAAAGCAAAACTCAAAGCTAGATCATAGTAAAAACTTGTATTCTACTAAACCAAGATATAACCAAAAGGATCGAACTAAGGAACAATAAAGGTAAAGATGTGATGGTGATACGATACCGGGGCACCTACCCCAAGCTTGGCACTAGCCAAGGGGATTGCCCATACCCATGTACTCAAATCTCTTTCTTAGGAGGTGGTGATGATGAGGTTTCTGTCAGATTCATTAAGCTACCCTTCAGCTCATGCAATTCTTGGAGTACACGTTGTAGCATATTTGCATTCTTCTGAATTTCCTCTAAAAGATGCTTATTTTCAGGCCACCAAGAGCTTTTCCCTACATCACTTTCACTTGGACGGGATATATCCCAATTGGAGGGTATATGTGCACGAGGAGTATTCTCCACTCCATAATTATGAACCAAATTATGAAAGTTGTTCCGACATAACCTATGTAAGGACCTCCTAGGGGAAACCCTTCTCGTGTCTCTTGGACTTCATGGATGCTTGTAGTCCCTATGGCCTGATGCAGATGTGGAACATTAGAGATGTGAGCTAAGTGCCTCTTTCCGAAGCCGGAGGCTGAACCACAAGCGAATCTCCTGCATCCTCCTCTATCACGACTCCTTCGGCATCCTCCCTCCCGGGTTCCATCTGCATCAACCAAGCATCGTCTTCACATTGTTGGAGGAAGAAGAAGACATGATGCCTGGCCTTGAAAACTCTGGAAGAAAACAGCTCGAAACGAGAACAGAGGATATTGCCGTGGTACGGTGGTCAAAACCTTGAGGAGATTATATAATGAATTTTTACCATGCAAAACAAGTATTCTGGGAGAAAACTAAATCCGGTGGGCACACGAGGTGGCCACAAGCCAGGGAGGCGCGCCTAGGGGGGTAGGGCGCGCCCCCAAGGCTTGTCGCCTCCTCGTGCACTTTTTGGACTACTTTTTATTTTCCTAATTTTCTAAATATTCCAAAACGGAGTAAAATTGCTTTTGGAAAAGTTTTGAAGTCGATTTTCTTACTATATCACATACCTATTCCTTTTCAGGGGTCTGGAGCGTTATGGAAAGTTTCCCTTATGTACTCCTCCGGTGTTATGGTACTAATAATATTGGTTTCAACATTTATTGGAGTACCTGAGATATAATGTTTGATTCTTTGCCCATTTACCACCTTCGGGTTATTGCCTTCGGCGTTGTTGATCTTGATGGCATCGGAACAATAAACTTCCTTGATAATGTAAGGCTGTTCCCATTTAGAGAGAAGTTTACCTGCAAAAAATCTTAAACGAGAATTGTATAGAAAGACATGGTCACCTACATTGAATTCACGCTTTTGTATCCTTTTTTCATGCCATCTTTTAAATTTTTCTTTAAGCAATTTGGCATTCTCATAGGCTTGGGTTCTCCATTCATCAAGTTAGCTAATGTCAAATAACCTCTTCTCACCGGTGATGTCTACTACGCAACTTTATTCTTGTAGACTCGTGTTGGGCCTCCAAGCGCAGAGTTTTGTAGGACAGTAGCAATTTTCTGTCAAGTGGATGACCTAAGGTTTATCAATCTGTGGGAGATGTAGAATGGAGATGGTCTCTCTCGAACAACCCTGCAACCAAATACAAGAAATCTCTTCTGTCCCCAACACACCCAATACAATGGCAAATTGTATAGGTGTACTAGTTCAGCGAAGAGATGGTGATAAAAGTGTAATATTGATGGTATAAATATTTTTTTATAATATGGATAAATAAAAATAGCAAGGTAGCAAATAGTAAACGTGCACAAAAAGGGTATTGCAATGCTTGAAAATGAGGCCTAGGGTCCGTACTTTCACTAGTGCAATCTCTCACAATGCTAATATAATTGGATCATATAACCATCCCTCAAAGGGCGATGAAGCATCACTCCAAAGTTCCTATCTAGCGGAGAACATAAGAAGAAATTGTTGGTAGGGTACGAAACCACCTCAAAGCTATTCTTTCCGTTCGATCTATTCAAGAGTTCGTACTAAAATAACACAAAGCTATTCTTTCTGTTCGATCTATCCTAGAGTTCGTACTAAAATAATACCAAAGAAAATTCATATTCATAATACTCAATCCAACATAAAGAACCTCAAAGAGTGCCCCAAGATTTCTACCTGAGAAAAAGACAAGAACATGCATCAACCCCATTGCATCGATTACCCCAATGTCACCTCGGGAATCCGCGAGTTGAGTGCCAAAACATATATCAAGTGAATCAATACGATACCCCATTGTCCCCACGAGTATTCAATTGCAAGACATATATCAAGTGTTCTCAAATCCATAAAAGTATTCAATCTGATAACAACAAAATCTCAAAGGGAAAACTCAATTCATCACAAGATAGAGAGGGGAAAACACCATATGATCCGACCATATTAACAAAGCCCGCGATACATCAAGATCGTGACATCTCAAGAACACGAGAGAGAGAGAGAGATTAAACACATAGCTACTGGTACAAACCCTGAACCCCGAGGGGGGACTACTCCGTCCTCATCATGGTGGCCGCCGGGATGATGAAGATGGCCACCGGTGATGATTCCCCACTCCGGCAGGGTGCCGGAACGGGGTCTAGATTGGATCTCCTGGCTACAGAGGCTTGCGGTGGTAGAAGTTCTGATCTAGGGTCTCCCCGAGGAGTTTTGGAATATTTGAGAATTTATAGGGCGAAGAGGGGGTGCGGGAGGCCACCGAGGTGGGCACAACCCACCTGGGCGCGCCTGGGCTCCCAGGCGCGCCCTGGTGGGTTGTGCCCCCCTCTGGGCACCCCCAGGTGCTTCTTTGGCCCACTGGAGGTCTTCTGGTCCATAAAAAGTCCACAAAAAGTTTCACGGTGTTTGGACTCCGTTTGATATTGATTTCCCGCGCTGTAAAAAAACAAGCAAAAACAGCAACTGGCACTGGGCACTGGGTCAATAGGTTAGTCCCAAAAAATGATATAAAGTTGCTACAAAATGATTGTAAAACATCCAAGAATGATAATATATTAGCATGAATACTTCATTAATTATAGATACGTTGGAGACGTATCAACCGGCAAGTTTGAAATCATAGTTGAGCTGTTTAATTGCCCAATAAGCTTTATGTTCTAGTTCAAGAGGTAAGTGACATGCTTTTCCATAAACCATTTTATAAGGAGACATACCCATAGGATTCTTATAAGCAATTCTATAAGCCCATAATGCATCATCAAGTTTCTTAGACCAATTTTTTCTAGATCTATTAACCGTATTTTGCAAGACCAATTTTATTTCTCTATTACTTAATTCTACTTGACCACTAGACTGAGGTGGATGGAGATGCAATTCTATGGTTAACATCATACTTAGCAAGCAATTTATGGAAAACGCCATGAATAAAGTGTGAACCACCATCAGTCATTAAATATCTAGGGACTCCAAACCTCGGAAAAATAACTTCTTTAGGCATTTTAATGGAGGTGTTATGATCAGCACTACTAGTTGGAATAGCTTCTATCCACTTACTAACATAATCAACAACAACCAAAATATGTGTATACCCATTGGAGGAAGTGAAAGGTCCCATATAATCAAATCCCCAAACATCAAATGGTTCAATAACAGGTGAATAGTTCATAGGCATTTCCTGACGTCTACTAATATTACCAATTCTTTGACATTCATCACAACAAAAGACAAACATACGAGCATTCTTAAAAAGAGTAGGCCAATAAAAACCAGATTGTAATACCTTGTGTGCAGTTCTATCGCCAACATGGTGTCCTCCGTAAGCCATCTACTCAGGTACACAACGTCTAACAACACCATCTACTCCTTCTTTGTAAAGGTGTGGGTCATCCCAAAAGTAATGTCTTAAATCATAGAAAAACTTTTTCTTTTGTTGGTATGTGAAACTAGGTGGTATAAATTTAGCAACAATGTAATTGGCGCAGACTAAGGCATAGCCTAGTGGTGGGAAGGGCCTGATACCTTCCCACCCACCCAGGTTCAAGGCATGGTACTTGCAATTTGGGTTTGTTGCACCAATTATACTGTAAGGGGTTCCCTTACAGTCTTTCTGTCAAAAAAAAACAATGTAATTGGCAGAGTCAGCATACCATGGAGTACTATGAGAAGCATTTATGGCAGCTAGTTGTTCATCAGGAAAGCTATCATCAATAGGTAGTGGGTCATCAAGAATATTTTCTAACCTAGACAAGTTGTCTGCTACGGGGTTCTCAGCTCCCTTTCTATCAATAATATGGAAATCAAATTCTTGTAGCAGGAGAACCCACCTAATAAGTCTAGGTTTAGCATCTTTCTATTCCATAAGATATTTAATAGGAGCATGATCAGTGTGAACAGTTACCTTAGAATCAACAATATACGATCTAAACTTGTCACAAGCAAATACAACCGCTAAGAATTCTTTTTGAGTAGTAGCATAATTTCTTTGAGCACTGTCTAGAGTTTTACTAGCATAATGGATAACATTTAATTTCTTAACAACTCTTTGTCCTAGAACAACACCAACAGCATAATCACTAGCATCACACATAATTCAAAGGGTAGGTTCCAATCAGGTGGTTGAACAATAGGTGCAGAAATTAAGGCTTTCTTAAGAGTTTCAAATGCGTCTACATAATCATCATCAAAAACAAATGGAACATCTTTTTGCAAGAGATTAGTGAGAGGCCTAGAAATTTTAGAGAAGTGTTTAATAAATCTCCTATAGAAACCAACATGACCAAGTAAACTTCTTATACCTTTGATATCTTTAGGACACGTCATTTTTTCAATAGCATCAACTTTAGCTTTATCAACTTCAATACCTCTTCCGGAGATTTTATGTCCCAAGACTATACCTTCATTAACCATAAAGTGGCACTTCTCCCAATTCAAGACAAGATTAGTTTCTTCATATCTCTGCAAAACTCGATCAAGGTTGCTTAAGAAATCATCAAAAGAAGTTTCGTATATGGAGAAATCATCCATGAAAACCTCAACAATCTTTTCACAAAAGTCAGAGAATATAGAAGTCATACATCTTTGAAAGGTAGCAGATGCATTGCATAAACCAAAAGGCATACGTCTATAAGAAAAGTTACCGAAAGGGCATGTAAAAGTAGGTTTTTCTTGATCCTCTAGTGACACAGGTATTTGGGAAAAACCGGAATATCCATCTAGAAAGAAGAAATGTGTATGTTTTGATAGTCTTTCTAGCATTTGATCGGTGAGAGGTAGAGGATAATTATTTAATTTTCTAAAATCAATTACCATTCTATAACCCGTGACAATTCTTTGCGAAATCAATTCATTTTTATCATTAGGCACAACAGTAATACCTCCCTTATTAGGGACACAATGAACGGGACTTACCCATCTACTATCAGCAATAGGATAGATTATGCATGCTTCCACATAAGCTTTAATATTTCATTTCTTACCGCTTCTTTCATCTTTGGGTTTCAACCATCGCTGGTGATCAACGACTGGTTTGGCATTAGGTTCTATATTAATTTTGTGCTGACATAGAGTGGGACTTATGCCCTTAAGGTCATCCAGAGTATATCCAATAGTAGCACGGTGCTTCCTCAGTGTTTTCAACAATTTCTTTTCTTCATGCACTGAAAGGTTAGCACTAATAATAACATGATATATCTTCTTCTCATCGAGATAAGCATATTTCAAAGTATTAGGTAATTGTTTAAGATCGAACAAAGGATCACTCTTGGGTGGTAGAGGATCTCCAAGAGTTTCAACAGGCAAATTGTGTTTCAAAACAGGCATTTGTTTAAAGAAACTCTCGTCTAATTTGTTTCTTTCATTCATGAAAATATAATTTTCATGGTCAAGCAAATATTGTTCTAAAGGATCAGTAGGAGGCATGGCAATAGAAGCAAGACCAATAATTTCATATTTATTAGGCAATTCTTTATCATGAGGTTGTCTACGAAATTTGGAGAAATTAAACTCACGAGACACATTACCAAAATTAACACTGACAGTTTCTTTTTCACAATCTATTTTAGCTTTAAAGGTGTTCAAGAAAGATCTATCAATATAATGGGATAAAAATCATCTTGTGGGGAACCAACACTGGTGTGCGTCGATCCTAAACAAATGATTTTTAACCCCTTTCCGCGACGGCATTTGGAACCGTCTCCAAGTGAATGTGGGCGATAGGGTGGGTCCTTCCCACACGGCCCGGAAACCGTCGGGGATATGCCCTCCTGATCCACACGCTCAGCAAAATGAGGTCGTGTGCGACCGGCAAGCGCTCAAATACGGAAATACGTACTTTAGAGCTAAAAAATACAATTATAAAGGCGAAATTGTTTCCGGTCGCAAGTACATCCCACACAGTCAGTCCCCGCTAAACGTTTCCGTTCGTATGTACATCCCACACAGTCGCTCCGAGGAAAACATTTCCGTTCATAGGTACATCACACACAATTTTTCCCGTTAAACCGTTTGTGATAGCGTTGCCATTGCACACGATATTAATAATTTTATCGTTTGCGTTATTGAATGCATCACACACGATGCGTAGAAGAAACTGTGTGGCAAAGGTTGTCTATCACACACAGTTTTTATGTGGTAAACGTTTGCGCAAGGTGGCCTAACGCAAACAGTTTTCAAGAGAAAGTCGTGTGTGCAGTGGAGATTGATCGCACACGTGGTGGATCCTAGAAACGTTTCTGATCTCCACGTATATCGCAGACGTTTCGCTTTCACAAACCGTGTGCAGTGTAATCCCTAATTTAAAAATCACATGTTTTGAATTTGAAAGTAGGCAATCACTTATTTCATATCCAACCATGTTTATTACAAATATAGGTTCAACCACGAATGCATAATTTGATGCACGGGTACATATACTGAAGAACTACAGAAGCACCAAGTAAAGAATGATGAACCACAGTTGTACTAAAGACTGTAAAGAGAGAGGCGAAAGACATTCTGGTTGCTGGAGAAGGTGAAGCGGAATGCCCATATTGTGCCCTCCTCCATGCGTAATGCACACACGTCTCTAGACCAACCCCTTTCCGTCCATCCTTCACTGTCTTCATTAGGACTTCTCGATGCTTATTGTAGTCTGGATGAAATACTTTAACCTTCATTGCATGTCCACCAATCATGTACTTTGCGAGGTAATCTTGAGTGAAGTGCTTCGGAAACCACTGGGAACGAAAAAGATTCAGACATTGTTGTCTAACAACTCATTATGGGCAGTAAAAAGAGAAGGCTGCAGAGTTTGTAGTTACCATCCTACAACTCACTGTTGTGTTGGATAGAGCATAAACAAATAATTTGCTTGCCACCATTCATATCTATTTGCTAATAATCCTTATTAGTTTCCTCACTTGATTCTTGTTCATCAATATCTCATTGCTCCATACGCAAAAGGGGTCGATGCTTGGATCCTTGCCAAGGGCATATGTACCTACAAGCAACAAGTCAATATTAGAAGCTAACTAGTGTCCAGGCCTGGATCTATATGCACTACATTATGGAACGACGGGGGGAGTACAAGCCGAGGGATGAAGCTAACCTTGGCGGAAAATGGTGGCCACTCCAGTTGTTGTCCTGCATAAGTAGTGGAAAGGCATGATAAGTACATCAAACTTAACATCCAACAAATATAGGAAAGGTAAACAACATCATCTCCAAATGATAGCTTGAATGTGTTGGTTTCAGCATGCTGTTAAAGCAGATATAAAATGGAAGGCAATGTTACCGACAGCAGACATAACAACCATCAAATATTGCAATTCAAACTAGTATTGTTGAAAATGAATAGAACGTAGGTAATGCTTAAACATCACACTGTATAAATGTGTACAACTGAAATAAAGGGCATGTGTTAAGTACACTAGGAATAGCTGGAACCAAATATAGCCGTTCAAACTGGTATTGATGTAGTCGAGCGGCACAGTTCCGACTTGCACATAATGAACAACACATTGTGAATGACTGTAATAAACACGGCATAAATGACCAGTATAACAACCAAATAAAGCCATTGAAAACTGGACAGAGTCTTGCTGCAACCAACCTAACAAGCAAATACAGATAAACAGGGCACATGCTTGAAAACTGGACAAATGCTCACTTCAACCAACCTAACAAGCAGATAAAGATAAACAAGGCATATGCTTGATAACTGGACAAATGCTAAAAAAAGCAACCTAACAACCAAATACAGAGAAACAAGGCATCTACTTGATAACTGGACAAATGCTAAAAAAAGCGGCCTAACAACCAAATACAGATAAACAAGGCATATGCTTGATAACTGGACAAATGCTCACTGCAACCAAACTATTCACCAAATACAGATAAACAAGGCATCTGCTCGATAACTGGAAAAATGCTCACTCCAACCAACCTAACAACCAAATATAGATAAACAAGGCATCTACTCACTACAAACCACCAAATATAGCCATTCATGAAACTGAAGTGGACAATTCATACTTAAACATCACAAAGACCTATTGAACAATACATTTTTGCATAACTGAAATAATTAAACACGGCACAGTTAAAGCACCGCACGGCAAATGCTACTAAAACAAAGGGTATGGGTTGGCAAGCTAGAAAAGGTAAGATTTGCTGATAGAATGTTGCCTCAAATTTCATGAACGGGATCCTTCTAGTTGGAAGAGAACGGACCCATGGTGCGCTCTCTGATGTCACAGATGGGCTGTTTTACCTTGGAAGAACCTTCGTGGGTGCCCTCCTCGTGGTCGTGGTCATGTTCGATGAGATCTGACTTGGCAATTGAGGATCCCAAGCCACCGCCGTAGAAAGTGTCCTTCAGAAATGACAAAATGGGCTCGATGGCATATAAAGCTCGCAAATCCTTGACCACTTGGCGGAGGAGATCAGCGGCAGGGCCGTTGAAGAGATCGACGGCGGTTGAACCAGAGGGGTTGGGGATGGACCACTTAACCTGTGACATGGCCCGCGTGAAGCCGTCGGTGTGGACGAGCATGATGTCGTAGCCAGCTTTCCCGAGATACAGTAATACACTAGCCCGCTGACATGAAGCCTTCGGCATGGCAACATATTCAACGTCTTCGCCGGCTTCCGCGACGACGTGTTGCTCTGGGATCGACAGGTCGGGGCGATTGGTGGCCACCTCGCCAACGTCCGCTGGAGAGGCCATGATAAACCTCTTCTTGGCCGAACACTCGCCGGGCTCCCTGGGATACGTGGTAGAGCTTAGGCTGCGACATTCTGGAGCAGGGGATGTGGATCTGGCGTGGAGGGACACCGCAGGGCTTATCTAAAAACTCAGGGGAGTGGGGCCACGGTATGGGAATCGCCGGGTAACGTGAACTTTATTATCTAAGCTAGGAGGAAGGGGCAAACCGGCAGGGGTTGGAGGCGGCGCCTTCGGCGGCCATGAGCTAGGGTTCGAGTGGGGAGGGGGCGGGTGGGGGACTGTGGAGGGGGGGTGTTTGAGGATACGCCGCGGCTACTGAAAATTTTAGTAATGGTGGGTGGAGACGGTGGTGGACGAGGGAGGGCGACGGTTCAAATTCCTCGGCTACTGCAATTTTACCATAAGGTCAGTGTTGGAGGAGTGTGGGCGACGGTTGAAGTACAGCGGCTACTGAAATTTCAGTAAAGGAACTGATGCGGGGCGGGAGTGCCCAAGATCGCGCACGGTCCAATAACAATTTGCGTGTATGATAATAAGGAAAAGTGGCGCCTATCCGCCGATTTTTGCAACGCTCAAGGCGGGTAGTTTGTTTTTTATATTTCTAGCTAGCTGGTCTATCGCACACGGTTTGTCCTAATTTCGAAATAAACTTACCCGCCTTTAGCTTGCACAAGTGGTGGTTTTACAGCGCACTTGCATCGCACACGGTTAAGCCAGTACCTCCACCCTTTGCTAGCGCTTGCGCGGTCGTGGTGATTTCAGCGCACTTGCATCGCACACGGTTGAGCCAGTACCTCCACCTTAATTTGCTCACGCTTGCGCAGTCGTGGTGATTTCAGCGCACTTGCATCGCACACGGTTGAGCCAGTACCTCCACCTTAATTTGCTCGCGCTTGCGCAAGCGTGGTGATTCACATCGCACTTGTATCGCACACGGTTAAGATATTATACCCCGTGTCCGTTGAGCGTCATCAGAGTATTTGCAGCAAAAAATAACGTTAGAGAGGTTCAAAAGATAGCCACACCAGCATGTGGCCCAAATATATATGAGTGAAAAGGGTGGTCTATGATGTTCAAAATTCCAATGCACAACTTTGACCGCGAGGGCCCACGGTTGGGCGCGTCATTGAAGATCGATGATAGGGGCCAGAAGTCAAGAACCACCCGGAAGTGGCCTAATATATGTATGAATATTGGGGATGTTTAAACTTTAAATACACAATGCATAACTTTGGTGGCACCTGCCTTGCAAACCCGAAAGCACCCTAACAACCACCTAGCTAGGATATATATAATGACATAATGTCGTACCTAGCTAGGATGCTTGGCCCACTACCTCCCGCTTCGTGTCAGCGGGGCGGATGCACGTAATGGTCGATACTTTGGTCATACATGCATGTCGCCATGACCTGCCAAAAGACGGACCAATGAATATATCGTTTGGTCAAATGGCAGTTGTTGTTGTCGATAAACCGCTTGGGCCAAGAGATTGAACCATCATAAAAATTGCACGAGAGTGACCACAAAACCAGTAGCTCTTGCATGCAGCCCAAAATGATGTACGTTGGGAAGGGGTGATGTGTGTTTTCAATATAGAATAATGTACAATTTAGATGTGGTGCCTACCTCTTGATATAAACAACAACCATGAAGGCAAGGTAGTTAAAGACAAGATACGCAGGGTCTGATGTAGGTCGAACCCAGCAATCTGAGCATGTGGGAGGGAATCCTGACAACGCATGAGCTCGAGCTTTGGTTGAGCGACATGTGACGGTGACCGGCCCTAACACGAACTAGGAGGAATCCATTCATGGCCAACACATAATACCCCTCATTATCGGTTAAAGGGATGATATATATACACTCGGGGAGC
Source organism: Triticum aestivum (assembly GCF_018294505.1). Lineage (NCBI taxonomy): Eukaryota > Viridiplantae > Streptophyta > Magnoliopsida > Poales > Poaceae > Triticum > Triticum aestivum. Next base: position 57,799,329 of record NC_057802.1, read on the forward strand.
CCACAGATATGCGTGTCATCACAAAAAACCGCAGAAGGGATACGTGGTCGATCAGAAGACCCCGTATACACTACATGCAGCCCGAAAATATGTATGGGTACGGTGGTGTGTGATGTGTTTAAATCCCAAATGCAGAACTTTGATGGGCCACCAACTACATTACAAACCGAACACCGTACCCGTCTCCAAGCCTAGTTCAATACGTACGATGTCAGTTTCCCAACTTTGAGGCGGCGGTGTGGGGGGGGGGGTCGTCCCACGCATGTGCTCAAACTTTATTTGGTCTAGCATGGGACACACACACACACACACACACATATATATATATATACACCTATGTAGTGTGCGAACAACTTTGAAAGTTGGTCATGGGATGAAGCCAATCCGATGGTACAGAGATGGCAAATCCAAGCACTACTGATCGTTGGATATCATCTACATTCCACCAGATTCTGCCACATGCATGTACAATCACTACAGGAATCAGGTAATTTCCCATCTGTGGATCACAGACGGCAAAGACCTAAATACAGACGGCAAAGATTTTGCCGTCAGGAAGCAGACGACAAAGTCAGACGGCAAAGATAAGTCGGCAAAGAATACTTCGCCGTCAGCAATTCATCGGGCAGACGGCAAAGATTTTGCCGTCAGCCAACTACAGATTTGCCGTCTGTCGCAAAAATAATAGACGGCAAAACCCTATTCTTTGCCGTCAGTCAAAACTTGTTCTCTGTCGTCATCTAGACTAAAGTAGAGACGGCAAAGATTATTTTTCATTTAAAAAAAGTGACGTAGAGCAACTCGCTGGACACATGAATATCAAACCAAGACAACAGGTTTAGCTCACGTAGATTTTGGATTCGACATGGCTTGCTGCCTTTCATTCATCGTAGATGGCGTTACAGAGAAGACACAAAGATGTCCTAAAAATTTACACAAAGGACCCTAGAAAGTATAAAAAAGCAACCAAGTCCTTCTCCACTTCAACAACATGGCCTTCACCGCCGGCCGTCCTTCTTCTGCCACCACCTTGACCTGCTCGTTGCGCCGCTCGCCGGGCAACCGCCCAGTTGCGCAGCCGCCCGACCATGCTCTACACCGCCGCCCGGCCATGCTTGCCGCGCAGCTACACGGCCCAACTCGCCGCGCCCTGCTAGAGGTGACTGCCCGCGCATCGCTCGCAGGAGCCTCCCACGCCAGCTGCCCTGCTCGCACCGGCCGTGCCTTGGTCTCCGAACCGCCGCCCGGCCATGCTCACCGCACGGCCCTGCTTGCCCACGCCCTGCTACCGCCGCACGCCCGCGTGTCCCGCGCCGCCCGCCCACGCGTCACTGGCAGCGGCCTCCCGCGCTGCACGCCCATAGGTCGCTCGCAGCCCGCAACCCGCAGCGGTCGTGCCTGCTCGCGCCGCCCGCCTCGCTGGTTCCAGGAGATAGAGAGAGGATTCAGAGAGGGAGCAGAGCAGAGGAAGGGGAGGACGGACGCCTGCCGGCGGTGGCAGGTGGTTCGCTAGCCGGAGGACCGATGCTGGTGGTGTCGGCGAGTCAATTGGGAGGTCAGAGGTGGGCGAGCTGGATGCACATGCGAGAGACAGAAAGGTACGAGAGACAGAGAGAACATGGGGTGGGTGGGCTACGGGTGGATAAGGTGGGGTGGTTGGGTTGCGGGTGGTGGGGTGGGGAGAGAGAGATCGTGGGGTGGGGTGCGCATCTGTGGTGGATATTGCTGCCACCTCATCGATCCATGGGATCGATCCGTGGGCTGTGTTTCTTCTTTGCCCTCTATGTTTTTTATTACAGACGGCAAAGTACTCACTTTGCCGTCTGTAATAAAAAACACAGATGGCAAAGATCTTTGCCGTCTGGCTCTTTAATTACAGACAACAAAGTGATCTCTTTGCCGTTTGTAATGAAAAACGCAGACGCCAAAGATCTTTGCCGTCTGTATTTTGTCTCACTGACAACAAAGTGAGCTCTTTGCCGTCAATATTTTTTTTGGCAGACGGCAAAGTCTATTTCGCCGTTAGTTTTTCTTTGCCGTCTGCTGATGATGGCAAACCCTTTCTTTGCCGTCTGCGCGACGAAAAGCTGACGGCAAAGCCGCCCCCTGACGGCAAATTAGTTGTTTCCCGTAGTGAATCTAGAAGAGTCCATGGTTGAACTTAAGCATAATGCACAAACCTGAAACACACAAGCACTTCTCCTTTGTTCTCTAGAATCTTCCATATCTTAATTTCCCAAAAAAAATTCTAAATGAATTGTCACTTTTTGTTTTTACCTTTACAATGCACAATTCCATGAATGTTAAAATAGATTTAGATTTTTTTATAAAACTAATTGATTTTGGATGAGATAAACTATAAGAATTAAACGAACATCTACATCATGCATATATGACTCAAAGCTTACATGCTATAGTGTGGTATTTATTCATAATTTGGTTACCAAATCTCATGCGTGCAATGCACGTGTACCTTACTAGTATTAATAGGAAACCATCATGGTCAAACCCTTCTTGTTCCGGGTCAAAGGGATAGATTGTGTGGGCCCCCCTAATTGTCGGTAAAGGATAGTATATATACCTCGGCGAGCGCACAGATATGTGCCGCGTCTATAAGCCGCACAAGGGAGACATGCTCGAGAAGAACACCCTGCCCCCTATACCCCGCATGCAACCTGAAAAGGTTTATATAATCGCCATACATGTCAAGTCAATCATTCTTTAATTTTTTAGAGGAAAAAATAACCCATAAAAACATAGTAGGTTTATATAATCTCCATGACAAGTCCAGTCAATCATTCTTTAATTTTTCAGAGCAAAAAATAACCCATGAAAACTTAGTCTACAAATTAGCAAAACAAGGATCCCAAGGTTTATATAATTGCCATGATAGTCTACAAATCATGCTTGGACTACTCCAACCTGAGCACGCTTAACTTCTACGTTCTATTCGACTAGGCTAGCGGATGGGAAGCCGGCCCTTGCTGATAAGAATTGCCTCCTTGCCATTAAGGCGTTTCACCCTGTGGAAAGGGCTCAGGGTTGCCGTTCGATCTGGGAGCATCCAACAGTGCACACGTACGATCCGTGGGGTTTGGGTTCTGTCCAATCAGAACGCATGACTCAGATCGCGCGCGCAACAAAGGGGGGCATCGGCCATGGTTTGCTAGGCACACGGCTTTCGTGTGTGAACCATGTGCTATTTGAAAACATTTTTTGGAGGGGCTATTTGAAAACATCTACATGCGCTGTCAAAAGGGATGAGGATCGCCATTCGATCAAGGAGAATCCAACGGTGCAGACGTACGATCCGTGGGGTTTGGGTTCTGGCCAATCAGAACGCACGACTCAGATCGCGCGCGCAGCAGTGGGGGGATATCATACGGAAACCAACATTCGGTGGAAACCGGTGAAAACCCCAGGAAAAGATGTTTTGAAGTTTCAACAAAAATTGAGAAAAATGCGGGATGTTAAGAGGATGATGTTTTATTGCCACACAAAATTTCAAGTTAAAACACATTACGAGATGTGAGCTATGACAAAGACAAAATCAGCATGAATAAGGCCGAATAGTAATGTCACTATTGAGGGCTGAATTTCTCTTTTTCATAGCTCACATCTCGCAATGTTTTTCAACTTGAAATATTGTGTCGCAATAAAACATCACCTTCTTAACATCCCACATTTTTCAGATTTTGATGAAACTTTAAAATATGGTTTCCACGAAGTTTTCATTGAATATCGGCTTTCGTGAGTGAACCGTGTGCTATTTGAAAACATTTCGTGAGAAGAATCTTGGTTTTCAAATCCCCGTAAATCCAAAACTAAGCCGAAAATCGTGAAACCTGGCATGGTGTCACGACATGGCACTTATATGTCGAGGAATTTTTTCGTCCATTGTGGCGCAAGTTTTATTACAAGCCTCTTACAAACCAGAGCTTCTCTCAAAGAAGCCTCGTGGTTCTGATAGGGAAACGTGTCCCCCTTGTGGGCGAAACATAATCACTGCCTCTTTTCACCTTGTATTTTCTTCTACGGGCAACATGGAACGACATGATATCCGTGCTGAAATTTAAACTTATTCAGGGTTCGCGTTTGGCCTTTTTATACGCTAATATAGTTTCCTTGGCATTTCATGCCCATAATTCAAATCTGAACTACAAATACATGCTCCAGTTCACCAAATGGCTAGAAAAATTATACATGTGTCCTTGGGTGCATGTTTAGGCCCCATGCCAGGAATGGGAACGAACTACAACCGAACCAGTGTCATGGCTCGTCCTCAAACATTTCGAATCTTGGTTTGTAAGTCCCCATATATCCTAAACTCACCAGAAAGTCATCAAAGGTGGCATGGTGTCACGTCATGGCACATATATGTCGTGGTAAAAACATTGTCCAATTTGGGCCAAGCTTTATTACAAACCTCTTACAAAAATCGGAGCTTCTCTCAAAGAAGCCTCGTGGTCTCGATAGGGAAACGTGTTCCCCTTGTGGGCGAAACGTAATCACTGCCTCTTTTCGCCTTTTATTTTCTTACACGGGCAACATGGAACGGCATGATATCTGTGCGGAAATTTAAACTTATTCAGGGTTCGTCTGGCCTTTTTATACACTAATTGAGTTTCCTAGACATTTACTGTCCATAATTCAAATCTGAACTACAAATACATGCTCCAGTTCACCAAAATGGCTAGAAAAATTATACATGTGTCCTTGGGTGCATGTTTAGGTCTCATGCCAGGAATGGGAACAAATTACAACCGTACCGGTGTCTTGGCTCGTCCTCAAACATTTCAAATCTCAGTTTTTAAGCCCCCATAAATCCTAAACTCACCAGAAAGTCATCAAAGGTGCCATGGTGTCACGTCATGGCACATATATGTCGTGGTAAAAAATTGCCAATTTGGGCCAAGCTTTATTACAAACCTCTTACAAACCGGAGCCTGTCGCAAGAACCCTCATGATTTCGATAGGGAAACGTGTCCCCTTGTGGGCCAAACGATAATCACTCCCTCTTCCGGCCTTGTATTTTCTTCTACACGCGACACGGAACAACTAGAGATTCGCGCTGAACTTTGAAATTATTCAGGGTTCGTTTGACCTTTTTTATTCATTAATTGAGTTTTCTAGGCATTTCAATGTCCATAATTCAAATCCGAACTACAAATACATGCTCCATTGCACCAAAATGGCTAGAAAAAACGTACATGTTTCCTTGGGGGTGCATGTTTAGGTCCCATGGAACGAATGGGAACGAATTAAACCGTCTCGCCATCCTTGCTTGGCCAGAAACATTGCGAATCTCGGTTTTAAATCTCTGTAAATCCAAAACTCACCTGGAAATCATGAAACTTGGCATGCTGTCACTACATGGTACACATAATTGTCCAATTTGGGCGAAGCTATATTACAAGCCTTTTACAAACCGGAGCCTGCCGCAATCCTCGTCGTTCCGGTAGGGAAACATGCCCCTCTAGTGGGTGAAACGATAATCGCTGCCTCTTCTCGCCTTGATCTTTGTTTTCTACAGGCAACATAGAATAATAGGAGTGTTGGGCTGAAATTTGAAACTATTCAAGGTTCGTTTGGCCATTGTATATATATTACTAATTACTAAGTTTTCTATGCATTTAATGTAGTCCATAATTCAAATTTGAACTACAACCACATGCTCCAGTGAAGCAAAATGGGTGGGAAATCATACATGTGTCATTGGGTGCATGTTTAGGTCTCATTTAAGGAATGGAAATGAATTACAAACTTGTCGACGTCCTGAAACATTGAGAATCTCGGTTTTTAAATCCCAGTAAATCAAAAAGTCACCCAAAAAACATGAAACTTGGCATGGTTTCATGACATGGCACATATATGCCGTGGTAAAAAAATTGTCTAGTTTGAGAAGAGGCGCACACATTAGTAGCCAACGAAGTCCTTTTTGAAACAAAAAGCTGACACGTTAATATCGCAAACGGTTGTATTATATTAACCGTGTCGAAATTTAACCATACCCGGTGGCGTGCGTGCAGCTGTTTGATTAGATGGGACGAGCGCGAGAAGTCCACCGTGCAGGCTCGACGGGACGTGTGCGAGCAGTCTGCCGCGCAGGCTCGACGGGGCGCGTGCATCCTGTCCACCTCGCAGGCTTGACGGGACACGTGCGAGCAGCAAGGCAGCCCATGCTCACCGGGAAGCGAGCTCTTTGACCTCCATGCACCAGCCGCCGCCCGCCTCGCTCACAACTTCTCCATTAATGGGTTAATTAAAGCACCTGGACGAAGGGTGTTTGCTTGTGATCCCACGGCAACATTTCAACTCGTATTCCGCCCTAATTTAAATTGCCACATAGGGCAATAGATAATACGACCACAAATAAAATGGCAACGGTTAATACGACTACAAATTTACAATGGCGTAGATAATAATTGTCTTACATATTCCGGATAATTCAAAATGCCACATGCGAAAAAGCCCGGAAGACAAGGGGCAAGAGAAGAAGGAAATTGCAGACAACGATCTGGGTCGCTACTGTCTCTACTCGTCGATGGATCGCCGGGCGGTGAAATCGTCCAGCTGCTTCTTCAATTCCTCACGACTTTGCTTGAAAGCAGCCACGGATTCCTCAACCTCCTGCTCGCGCTCGATCCGCAGCTTCCTTAAGCCACCCATCAGTTCCTCGACGACCGCTTTCAGCGTCATCTCCAAGGCACTGCTCTGCTCATGCAGCATCTTCCAATCGGCGGCCTCCTCCTCCTTCTCGGCGACCAACTTGAGGAGCTACGCATTCTCACCCATGAGTTGCTCGACGAGGACAGTCGCCTTCTCAACCAAGGCATCGCTGATCTTGAGCAGCTTCATCAAGCCATCGACCAGCTCCTGTTGCGTAGTGACGCCAGCGAGAATGTCGTCGTCGCGGGCAAAGGACTTCAGGAACGCCGGCTCCTCGCCATGGCCGACGCCGCGAATGCGCTTGTGATAGCCTCACATGCCCGTGAGAGCTCGTTCGAGGGCTCCATTGCGCGCTGGGACATCTCTGTTGCGGCTGCAGCTTCGCGGCGGGACCTCTCTAGTGCTTCCGCGGCCTTGGTCTTTGCTGCCTGGTTATATGTCCACCCTAAACTCCTCCTATTGGACAGAATGACTTGAAAGAAAAAATCAGTTTTGTGGGTGATGAGGAGAGGAACTGTGAAATAATTTTCGAGTGGGTAGTTTTTATGGCCCGATGCTAGGTGTGAACACATATTAGTTTGATAGGTGTGAACAGATTTGCAATTACATATTGCATTGTAATCAGCAATGTGACGAGAAACAAGGTCAAAATTTATTGATGGCAGAAGGTTGACCACGTGGTTGCTTGCCGTTGAGGCGGCCGCGGCGCGCTCCGCTCTGGCGTCCCTGCGCGTGCTCTGCTTGCCGTTGAGGCAAAGTTACAATGGCAACGGTTAATAATTCTTAATAATTGTCTTACATATTCAGGATAATTTAAAATGCCAAATGCGGCAAGGCCCAGAACACTCACGACCTACATATGCATACAATTATAATAAAATATAAGCTAAAAGGCTGAGCTGGCGGCCTTCCAACGATGGTCTTCTCGGACTCCATGATCAGCATAGCACCGTTGCGGCCGTTCACTCCAAGTGTCGCGACCCGCCTCCGTACACGGAGCTGCTGGCGCTTGGAGGCTCTTGGGGCTGCTGGGCCTCTTCCATAAGAGCTTGACAGCTTGGAATCACGCGCATGACAACTCCGCGGAACCGCTCAATTTTCCATGTCTCTGGCCTGGTAGCAAATTTCGTCGATCACCTGCATTCTCAAGATATCACGTTGGCGATGTTCTACTTCGTCGGGGACGTCAACTCCGCCAAGGATGCGCTCGAGCCTGGCCACCACACTAGTATGCGTCGGTCCTAAACAAACAGTTTTTAACCCCTTTCCGCGACGGCATTTGGAACCGCCGCCAAGTGAGTGTGGGCGATAGTGGGGTCCTTCCCACATGACCCAGAAATCGTCGGGGATAGGCCCTCCTGGGACCTAGGCTGGGGCTGTGTGCGATCGGGCGAGGCATCGAAACCCAATCATTTCCGTAGGTATGTACATCCCACACGGTAATCCAAGAAAATCATTTCTGTAGGTATGTACATCCCACACGGTGAATCCCAGAAAATCATTTCCGTAGGTGTGTACATCCCACACGGGGAATCCCAGAAAATCATTTCCGTTCGTATGTATATCACACACAGTCAATCCAAGGAATACGTTTCCGTTCTTATGTACATCCCACATAGTCAATACAGGGAAAACGTTTCCGTTCGTACGTACATCCCACACAGTTTTATGTGTAGGCTCGTGTGTGAAAGGTGTAACTATCACACATGGTCTGCCTTGGTTAACTGTTTGCTTTTATCAACTACATCACACACGATTTGATGAAGAAAACTGTGTGGCATTGGGCTATCCATCGCAAGCGCTTTTACTGCTAGAACCGTTTGCAAAGGTCCATGACACATTTAGCAGGTTTATTAGTTTACAATTAATAATTCCAGTATTACACAAATTCACATTTCATATCAAACAACTATTTGCCAGTTTCATACCAGGAACATAAATATATTAGAACATCATAGTACGGTAGCTACATGAAAACAACACAGTACAACATATAGCTAGTTCAACTTCATAAGAACAATATATTCATTTCCCTAATCGAGATCATCCAGGGTCGTCTTATCCACCTCTGCTTTCAGTTTAGTAAGAACCCGTTTTGCACAGGCCAACTAGGAAAGTGCCTCCTCCTTCGCCAACACCATCTTAGCAAAGTCTGATTTAAGAAAATCTGAGCTCATTCTCCACCTTCAACTTTTTATCCCGCATCTTGAAATATTCTTGAGCATTGACAACATTTTCTCTAAGCCTAAGTCTGTTCTCTTCCTCATACATGCTCCAGAGCTTCGCTAGGCACATCTTCAAAGACTGTGGCCACACTTGATCAACCCACTCCAAGTAAGAACACTTCCATTCATCCTATAATATTTAAAACTAGAAAGTAACACTAGTGCAGAACCTGGCTTTAGTGCCGGTTCGTAAGGGCCTTTAGTGCCGGTTCCACAACCGGCACTAAACAGTGGGGACTAAAGGTCCCCCCCCTTTAGTACCGGTAAATCATGAACCGGCGCTAAAGCGCCACCACGTGGCACGAGCCAGGCCCGGGTGCGTGCAGGACTTTAGTACCGGTTGGTAACACCAACCGGTACTAAATATTTGGGGGTGTTTTGGTATTATTTTTTATTTTTCCTTTAATTTTGTGTTTTCAATTTAATTTAGTGATTATTTTAGTTGTTAAATCATTAGGTGAAAGTATCGCAGATTAGTTTTGACTGGATGCATGTGGATCCTAGCTAGCTAATTAAGTGATCAAGTATATGCAATATCCATATTATACTTGATCACCTATAATTAGGTGATCAAGTATAATATGCATATGGCATATAGTTGATCACTTAGCTAGGATCCATCCAGCTTAAACTAATCTGCGGTTTCTTTCATAAATGATATAATAACTCATCATCATCATCATATTAATATAAAAACGCTTGCATCATATCATCAACAACAGTATACTAGCTAGCTAAAAATCATCATAGTCATCATTACCACTGTTTAATCATCATAGTCATTACCGCTATCTAATCACCACCAACACTAGCTTAAAGAAAAAAGCATTCACTTGTACCAGAAGCAAAGATATCATCGAGTTCAACATGGTCATCATATTATAAGCGTTCATAACACCACAAAAGCAAATCACCCTTTGACATTAAGTTCAGGACGAAGAACACGGACATGAGAGGACAAAAGTACTAAGAGCATGAAGTAGCTAAATCACTCCTGCTGCTCTCTCTCAGGTAAAATAGCATACAACATGTATAGCTCTCCTGATTCATTATACGGGAGCATGCAGATGAACATGTCTCCTAATCGTGGGTTGCGCTTCTCATTGCTGCCCCCTAGTACTTCTCTCCTGGGATCGTTAACAATTTTGCTCCAATCTTTCACTATTAAGCATTCATCGCTATTAGAAATCCTGAATGCACTCATGTGCAATGTAGGATATCTTGGCCGTAAGCTAACCATTGACATGTGACCTTTAGTCTCGATCCACTGAGGCACAACTGTCATCGGGAGTCCCTGTTAAAGAACATCATATAGTAATTAATATACTTAGCAATGAAAGTTTAGCAAAAAAATAATGTATGCAAAAGATGCACTGAGGACAAATAGTAAAAATCTTACCATCTTTCGTAAATAGATGTGACCGTAGTTCAATACGATCACTATTGGTCGCACGTTTTGAGTACTAACATTTCTAAGTGCAGGAAGAAAATTTGTCTTGACAGTATGAAGATCCTCAAGCCATGAAACATAATGACTTATCTCCTCGCAGTTTAGTTCAGCTCCGGGACAGTAGTAGGTCCTGTCTACCAAGCGCCGGACATGTTTGCTTGAATGGAAATAAGCTGTCAATAGAAATTTGTTGTCAACTATTTTTGAATAAACAATATCAAAGACTTAAATATGGTTGAGAAACTCACATAATGGTAGAACTGGAGGCGTCTGCACATCGACCCAGATGTCTTTATTACCTTCAATATCATCTTCCGGACGAATATCAAAGGTGATAACCATGTCAGGCTCAAATGCATAAGCCTTGCATAGTGCTTGCCAAGTTTTGCATTCAAAATAGGTGTACGTGTCTGCATTGTATAATTTGACGTTGAAAGTATAACCATGCTCGGTCTTCAGGTAAACTCTCTTTACCTCCATAGTTTCCATAGCACTGAAACCTATCTTATCCAAGACAAAAATTCTTGCATGGCAGGGGATGCGCTAGTAGAATAGTGAAAATTTAAGATTATAAGTTGAAGCAAATGAAGCATATATAAGTCATGCTTAATTACGAAAAAAGACTTGTCGTTGTGACTTACTGTATCCACTTCGAAGGTCTCATCCAGCTTGATGCTGAAGCGCCTATCATCAACTAGGAAATTTCTGTCGCACAGGCCGCGCTGGTCTTCACAGTATTCGCACTTAATGAAATCTTTTTCGTCGTCAGACGACATTTCCTATGTTCATATAGGTGAAACATTAAACACTTACTAGTTCTATTAATTCAACTAATTCAACTACTTCTATTTATTCAACTAGTTCTATTAATTCAACTAATTCAACTAAGCATTTACTAAAAATAAACTTGTTCTATTAATTTTCTTACTAAAATAAAGTAGCTAGTTCTATATAGTAATATTTTAATTAGATCATCAAATCTCAGATATCTAAATTTTCTTACTAAAAATAAACTAGTTCTATTAATTCAAATAATTCAACTAAGAATTTACTAAAAATAAACTAGTTTTATTAATTTTCTTACTAAAATATATAAAGTAGCTATGTATAGTAATATTTTAATTAGATCATCAAATCTCATATACCTAAATTTTCTTACTACAAATAAACTAGTTCTACTAATTCAACTAGTTCAACAAAGCATTTACTAAAAATATACTAGTTATATTAATTCAACTAGTTCAAATAATCTCATATACCTAAATTTTCTTACTAAAAATAAACTTGTTCTATTAATTTTCATACTTAAAATAAACTAGTTATATTAATTCAACTAGTTCAACTCTCATATATATATACCTAATTAATATATATCTAGCCAATTCATCTAAAATTAACATTAATATTTAACATCTTTTCCATATAATTCATCTAACATTTCTATAAATATTTCTATAAATAAAAACATAAAAATTACTAACAATTTGACAACTAATTAACAATGTGTGTGTGTGTGGACCTGGCGGCCGGGGCAGGCGCTCACCGGCGAGGCGAGGCGACAGGGGGCGCCGACGGAGACGGCGACGGGCGGCGATGACGCAGATGGCGACGATGGGGACGAGGACGGGGCGGCGACGACGGGGACGGGGACGGCCGGGGCGGCGACGACGGGGACGGTGCGGCGACGACAGGGACGGGGCAGCGACAGGGGCGTGGACAAGGGGTGGCGACGGGGGCGTCGACGGGGGCAGCGACGGGGGTGGCGACGGGGGGCGGTGGGTGACAGGGCAGAGGAGAAGAAGCAGTTGAAAACTGATGAAATTTGTAAGTGCTGCTTATATTGGATGGGCCTCTAGTATCGGTTGGAGCCACCAACCGGTACTAAAGGTCAAATTTGGCCAGCCCAAGCGGCGGGAAGCGCACACCTTTAATACCGAGTGGTGGCTCCAACCGGTACTAAAGACCCCCCCTTTAGTAACGGTTGGAGCCACGACCCGGTACTAAAGGGGTGCGGTGGCGTAGGTGCGGTGCGGGCAAGTTTAGTCCCACCTCGCTAGCCGAAGGGCGCCCGCACCTGCTTATATGCCCTGCCGCGGCAGCTGTGTCGAGCTCCTCTCTATTGCAGGCCTTCTGGGCCTACCTGTTCTGTGCTGCCCTGTGGGCCTATTGGGCCTTTGCGGGCCTGCATCCTGGCCCAACAACAGGTTGGGTTTCTAGTCGTATGCAGGTCGCTTTGGCCTAGTAGGCGGGCATTTTTATTTTCTTATTTTTTTGCTTTATTTATTTTTGTTTTATTTATTTTTGAGTTCTTTTTTGCTGTATTTAGAGTTTCTTTGTGAATATTTTTGCTTTAGGTACAAAAAATTACAAACTTTCTATTAGTGCCGGTAGTTTACAAATTTGAATAGTTTATATTTTGAATTATTTGAAATTTTTGTGAATCACTAGTTTGTGAATAACTTAACTTTGAAAATAGATTTTTTAGTGATTCTTTTTTCTTATGTTCAATATTAGTGTGTTTTATCATTATATTTAATTTGGTAATGCATAGGTTATTTAAAAAATGAAATGTCTTTGTCCAGTTTAAAAGCATGAAGTGCCGGTGTAACAGATCAGTTCTCGTCTGAAGCCCTGGTACTCCGAAAGAGATTGTCCAGTTTGTACATGAAGTGCGGCCAGTTTTTGCCGTAACCCTCTCTACTCTCTTGCACATGCTATGTGGGTGAAATGATGATACCATGCCAAGTTTCAACATTTTCAGAGTTCATTTTGTAGCGATTTTCAATTTCACGGTCATTTAGCTCTCTAAACAAATCGGTAAATGACTGAAAAACAGCAAATGATGTCAGAACGTGTTGGAAATTGATGACGTCGCTTGGAATGGTGCGTACTGGACGCAAAAATATTCTGGAGTTCAATTAAGTTTAAAAAACATGAAGTGCCGGTGTAACAGATGAGTTCTCGTCCGAAGCCCTGATACTCCGAAAGAGATTGTCCAGTTTGTACACGAAGTGCGTCCAGTTTTTGCCATAACACCCTCTACTCTCTTGCACATGCTATGTGGGTGAAATGATGATACCATGCCAAGTTTCAACATTTCCAGAGTTCATTTTGTAGCGATTTTCTATTTCACGGTCATTTAGTTCTGAAAACAAATCGCTAAATGACTGAAAAACAGCAAATGATGTCAGAAAGTGTTGAAAATTGATGACGTCGCTTTGAATGCCGCGTACTGAACGCAAAAATAGTCTGGAGTTGTAATAAGTTTAAAAAAATGAAGTGCCGGTGTAACAGATGAGTTCTCATCTGAAGCGCTGATACTTCGAAAGAGATTGTCCAGTTTGTACACGAAGTGCATCCAGTTTTTGCCGTAACCCTCTCTACTCTTTTGCACATGCTATGTGGGTGAAATGATGATACCATGCCAAGTTTCAACATTTTTAGAGTTCATTTTGTCGCGATTTTCAATTTCACAGTCATTTAGCTCTCTAAACAAATCGGTAAATGACTGAAAAACAGCAAATGATGTCAGAACGTGTTCGAATATGATGACGCCACTTTGAATGGTGCGTACTGAACGCAAAAATAGTCTGGAGTTCAATTAAGTTTAAAAAGAATGAAGTGTCGGTGTAGCAGATGAGTTCTCGTCCAAAGCCCTGATACTCCGAAAGAGATTGTCCAGTTTGTACACGAAGTGCGTCCATTTTTTGCCGTAACCCCATCTACTCTCTTGCACATGCTATGTGGGTGAAATGATTATACCATGCCAAGTTTCAACATTTTCAGAGTTCATTTTGTAGCGATTTTCAATTTCACGGTCATTTAGCTCTGAAAACAAATCGGTAAATGACTGAAAAACAACAAATGATGTCAGAAAGTGTTGTAAATTGATGACGTCGCTTTGAATGCTGCGTACTGAATGCAAAAATAGTCTGGAGTTGTAATAAGTTTAAAAAATGAAGTGCCGGTGTAACAGATGAGTTTTCGTCCGAAACCGGCCCTGATACTTCGAAAGAGATTGTCCAGTTTGTACACGAAGTGCATCCAGTTTTTGCCGTATTGTCCAGTTTGTACACAAAGTGCATCCAGTTTTTGCCGTAACACAAGAAGTCCAGAGTTGTAATAACTTATTAAAAATAATCCAGTTTTTGCCGTAACACAAGAAGTCCGGAGTTTTAATAAGTTATTAAAAATAAAAAAGAGGCGCAATGCTCGTTAATTAGCTTCAAGCCTTTCGGAATAGTGTAGACTGCACTGTACATAGCTCCATGCAGTCTACCCTATTCCTCAAGGCTTGAAGCTCAACAACGTGAAGGTGAGCATTGCGCCTCTTCTTCATCGTCTCTGCACTCAGGGCTTATAAACCGCTCCTAGTGCCTCTCTCTTCGCGAGGTGGGACTAAAAAACAGCTTAGTAAGAAACTCTAGTACCGGTTCATGCCACGAACCGGTACTAAAGGTGCTCGTGGGGCCACAGCCTCATTAGTACCGGTTCATGGCACTAACCGGTGCTAAAGGTTCGCCACGAACCGGTACTAAAGAGCTCCTCCCGCCTAGCTGTTGGAACCGGCACTAATGGACACATTAGTGCCGGCTCAAAATCAAACCGGCACTAATGTGCTTCACATTTGACCCTTTTGCTACTAGTGTAACAATTGTAGGGGAAATGGGTTTATAGCAACATAGAAAATCACCAATGCTTATTTTGAAAAACTGAAGAAACATGTTAATTTTGACATATCTTCTCAAAAAGATCAATGTGCAAATGAAATAATTGTTACTGAGACAACAACCAAATTCTGGAACATCAAAAGCTATAATTATCTACAACGACCCTACAAGTTCTTACTCATGTACAATAAATAACAACTTCAACATTTTACGAGGAAGGTAAATATAATTGCAACAACATAGCGACAGTGTTTGGATGACAGCAAATTGATACTAACAGGTGTGTGCATGCACAAATTTAGTAACATAGAACTAATAGCACTAAGGCCGTCCACTATGTATGCCAAAACGGGGGTAAAGACAACTGTTACTACATCTCGCACCGGTGCCCTGCACTGGCGAGCCGATGCAGTGGAAAAAAATCAGGGACCCGGACTCCGGAGCACGTAGTTGCTCTGATGCCCAGTTCCTTCGTGCCATAAAGATTTAGTATTTTACTGCTTGGCTGCTCAGATGTGTGGACCAAAGTTGGCTGCACAAACTGCTGAAGCAGTGCCAAATAATCTTCTAATGGCACCGCTGATGAGATGGCAACAATTTAAGATACTAGTTACAAACTGTGACACTGTCTTAGGATGCGTTTGGTTGAAGGTGTGGTAAGAATTGGTTGGGACCGTGACAGTGTTTGAATCACATCTAACAAATGATTTGTAACAACGAAAGAGGGTCTAACCTTCTCTGCACATGCCAGATACTTCCTCCCACTACCCACAGAATCAAACGCAACTAGCTTCACGCATCGAGATTGATGGTGACAATGAGCAGATAGATCTTCAGCCACCCCGCTCCATTCGTTGCCACTGATGGTCCTAGGGAGCTACAAGAGGAAGAAATGACTCAAATCGACCGCCGGGTAAAAATCCTTCATTCCAAGTCATAGCCCGAGAAAGAGAAGAGAGGCATACCCGGCCGGGTGTTGAAGGAGTAGTCGCCGGAGGAGGAACCGCTGGAGAGGTCTTTGAAGAAGACCATGGCGACCCCAGCGGTAGGATGCGAGACGGCGAGAGCGAGGAAGCGGCTATAGCTTAGCAAGGAAGGAATGAAGGAGGAAACAGGGGAAATGTGACTTGTGGTCGGGGAGAAAAGGGGATGGGCAAGGGGGAAGGGGGGCGGGGGTAGATATTTTGGCAGTAGGCCAACATTTTGGAAATGTGGAGGGAAACTTTGCACGTGGTGCCGCCAGACCATTCACTTTGAACGATTGTGTGCATCGCAAACGATTCTTCTGCTTTACGCGCATGGGATGAGTTTGATAATTCAAATTTTGGTGGAAATTTCCCCGGGTACGTCATTACATAATTTAACATCGCTTGATAATTTGGGCACACAAAAGAGCGTACAACAGACAAACCACACTTACTGAATCGAGCAATTTTAGTAATTAAACAGAGCCAGTTGACCTAAACATTTCTCTAACAAGAGACCAGCATTAAAAACAAAGCCTAAGTACGCATAGTTTTAACATATCCGCCACCGCGCCAGCAGTGACACCCAAGTTTTTTTTTATTTTGATTTTTTTTAAAGATTTTTATTTGACTTGAGGGGAGTGATTTAAATTTTTCTTCAAGAGAACTCTCACTCTCAAATATTTTTCTTTATGGCAAAAGTTTTATTTGGATTCAACCAAGATCTGTCTTTGGTCTTGGAGGTCCTTGCTTTTCACTTGGACTCAAGACAAAACACTTTTCACTTGGGAAATTAACTTTTGAAAATCTTTTGCAAATGCACTATGGCTTTTGGAATAATCCTTTACCACTTTCAACAATTCCTTCTTGCCATGCCCTTAGTGCAAATCCCCTCTCCTAACCCTTTCCTCACCTTTGGATCATGATTTGCATCAAATCCAGCAAGTTGAACCTCCCCATGTGATTATTTCCATTTATATTCTATTCAAATAAATTTCTGCCTTCTTTCCTAAGCACTTGGAGATTTGCAAAGGAACTCCACTTTCTGTCTAGATTTTTGCCCCCAAACCTTTCTTCCCCTCCTAGTCCTTTGAACCCTCAACCTAGAACCATGAAGATCCACTGGTCTTCAGTTCAAAATTTTCAAACTACACCTGCTGCAAGTTTGGACCAGATTTGCCAAATTTGGTGAAATTCATTCAAAACCTTCTCCAAAAATTCCAAGTAAAATCAGGCAGCCTCTGGTGCATTGAGTGGTCATCTCACCAAGTTACAGCTCCAGAAAAATTTATCTCATTGCAAAATCCTCCTGTCGAACACCTGCAGTGCACTGTCTGTATCAAGTTCAGAAAAATTCAGAGATTCAGTCAGTGGCTTGCTGTCGTTTTCTTCAGAGAAGGACATCGATCTCGCCAGTACAACCGCGTCGCCTTGCTCCTCGTCCCCGCCCTCTTGTTCCTGCACCGCACGAACGCCTGGCGCCTTGCGGGCGTCGGCGACGAGCAGCAGAAGGTGCGCCGCCCCGTGACCGACGCCGGCGGCGGCTTTGCGGACGCCAGCGGGAGACACGGCGCCGACGATGCCACCCAGCGCCGCCCAAACCACCGGAGCTCGCCGCGTGGCCTTCCACTCCCCCGAACGCGCTGCCGCTCTCGTCGTGAACCGCAGGGCGTGGAGCGCGCTCTCTGCCGCCGTTGAGCCCGTGCGGTCACCTCACCGTGGACCGACGCCATTACGCCAAGACCGACCCCGTTTAGCTGTGAAACGACTCCAGTAACCTCCACTGATGCTGCCTGGCCACTCAAACCTCCTGCCAACCCACTGCTCCGCCGTAATCGCTCGCCGGAGATTCTCCGTCCACCGCCACCCCGTCGATCTGCCTATAAATAGAGGCCCCGAGCTTCAACTCGAGCACCCACCATCCGTGCACTCCCCCTAGAGCAAGCCTAGCCACTGGTAGAGCCCCGAGGAGGTCTCCTTCCTCGACTCCGGCCGCCGCGACCCGCCACGGGATCCAGCCCGATTCGCCCCCGTGTGCGCTCCTCCGCCTCCATTCTCTTGCCAGTAGCTTCACCTTGCATCCCTCGTTCTGACCCGCGCCTCAATTCGTAGTTTGCAGCCCTCCATCGGAGTTCCCCATCCTCACCCGAGCCGCCGTCCGCCGGAGATAGTGTCGCCGTCGACGTGGTGCTCCCCGTTGGACGAGTCCACCACCCACTGACGCGGAAGAAGACGCTGAAGCTCTTGGTACCCTCCGTTTCTCCTAACTCGCCGTGGTTCGACGCCGGCGTCCACCGCAGTCTTCGGGCGCCGGCGAGCTTTTTAAACCTGACAGGTGGACCCCGCCTATCAGCCTCTATTCTATTCTCCTCCGAACCGTTTTCTGTTGGCGCCTTCGGGCAAATACGTTTTCTCCTTTGCGCTTACGCATTCCCAACCGAAGCGTTTTTCTGTTTTCTCAGTTAAAACCCTAGAACTTTTCTGTTTCATTACAGATAAGTCCCTGGACAGAAACCTTTTTAACTTTTTAATAAAAAGGAATTTTTGAGTGATTCTTTTTCTGACAATCTTAAAATTTTGTCTAGTTTTTTATGGGATTTATTTGAAAAATATTTGGAAAAGCTTCTGTGCAAATGTTGGTTTTCACGTTAGTACCCGTTTCGTGATTGCCGTAGGTTCCGGAAGAGGTGAAGGAGCCGCGAACTTCGCCGAGCTAGACTCCGACTTCTCCGAACCAGGCAAGCATGTTTTGAACATTTGATATGACAGGTGTTTTGCATGTTCGCGTGAAAGTTTGTGCGTGGCATATGAGTATTGGTAAATGCCTCGTTGCTTGTAAGGCAACGACCCGGTTGTTCCAAAGTTGCGATGATCTCTGATGAGAGATGGCCTAATCATGTGGTGACATGAAGGGCAGCAAGGTGGTACTGTTGTAGCATACCAGCCTTGCGTCATCCGACTTCCTCCGACGTTAACGTGGTTGGACCCACGTTACCGTTCTTTCCCCTTCCGTGCTACCACATGTCTCATTGCCAGGATGCGGTTTAGTAAGTTGGTAACCTCTTTCTGTGTACACACCAAACAGAGAGGCCGGGATGATGGTACCTTGGCCCAGGATTAAAGCCAGACATCCGGTCAGGGGGCATGGGTGTTTCTGGTTGGGACCGAGAGGGGGGGCACCCCCTTAGAGCGCGCGTATAGAAATTTTATCCCATGCTACGCGAGGTTGTAGCCTCCCCGTCTCAAGGTTTTTCTTGAATGTTGCCGAGGGTGATCCCTGGCTTCGGATGGTTAAATTGGGTGTGTACTGGTTAGACGTGTTTCTTCCAAAACACCGTAGACGGAACTAGTCCCCGTGACTACTGAAATCCGTTGGCTGTGGTTAAGTACAAACTCTGCAGAGTCAATTCTTTCCAAATCATCGTATCCATGATCAAGTAGTGTAAATCCATATCTATCCGTGTGAAAAACTTGTCCCCGGTGAACAAGCTCAAGTGGTAAATCCAGTTTTATTGTTATTCCTGTGGATGGACTAACTTTATATTTGTCGCATGCTTGTGATAATTTATGTTCCCGAACGATTGTATTATTGATCTGTGATATAAGCCCTTTATGTGACGTCGCGCAGACGTCCGACTGTGGTGTGTACTTGTTTCTTACTTTAAATATAAGCCCTTTATGTGATGTCGCACAGACTACCGACTGTGGCATGCACTGTCTTTATTTTCTGTTGCAAGCCCTTTATGTGGTGTCGCCTCGACGCCCGACTGTGGCATTATTATTCTGCATTTTCCTCTCGAGGAGTCTTTCAGACACTCGTTTGGCACCCGCATTATTATTCCGCATTTTCCGCTCGAGGAGTCTTTCAGACACTCGTTTGGCACCTGTATTATTATTCCGCATTTTCCGCTCGAGGAGTCTTTCAGACACTCGTTTGGCACCAGTATTACTATTCTGAAGTTTCCGCTCGAGGCGTCATTCAGACCCTCGCTTGGCACCCAGTATTTATTATCTCTATGTCTGAACGCACGGGTTAACTTTTTCATATGCTTCATGTTTGCATTTGTTATGTCTTATGTCCGAATTGCCTTGCGAGTACTTTCATAGTACTCACCTGGCTTGTTGATTTGGCCAGATGTTGACGAAGGCGATCTCTTGGATGAAGAGTTTGATAGCGCGTCCGACGCCTAGAGGAGTCCCAGTCAGTCCTGCGCGATCCCGGATTTTGGTCACTTGTATTGTATACGCTTCCACCACCCGCAATAAGTCATCTCGAGCCTCACTCCGACGCTCGATGAGTTGTAGTTTTCTGGAATCATATCACTCGCTTCGCGATGATCTTTCCACCACCGTTATTATCGTGAGTTAGTAGTTTGCCACCCTATCCGCCGTCTTGTTTTAGCGGCGTGCATGTAATAAATTGTTGGGCAGTCTCTGCTCAACCTTGTATTATATTTAGTACTCCTGGTATTTTTCTTCTGTGACCAAGATATTGTCTACCAGTGAGAAGGAATTCTTCCTCGCTGGTCCGTAAAAGGGATTGGTCTCTCAATAATTATTTTATTGAAAAACCGGTCGTGCCAAGCTTGGTATCAGAGCCAGGCTGACTGTAGGAAGCCACTAGGTGCGATCGCTAATCGGTTATTAGCGTCTTTTGTGCTTTTTCAGCATTTTGCAATTGTAGCTATTTTCTGTTGGTCATCATAAATTTATGACATGACTACTCAGAATTTTTTCCTACTTTTGTAGATGGCTGGCAGCAGCTGTGAGAACCGAGTGTTCACCAACGTGCCCGAGGGGTTTGTCAAGCTCCTCGTCTCCATCACCAAGCTCGCGATCGGGCCAGCAGCTCGCCCGGAGTTCACACTCTATCAGCACAAGCTCAGTGACGACGTGTCTATGCACCAAGCTGTGGTGCAGTTCAAGGGAGGACGTTCTGCTGCTCGCCACTTCCGTTTTGTGGGAAGGGCCATGCCTACTGAGAGGCATGCCATGCAGATGGCTGCCCGTGAGGCGATAGCTCGCCATCGGGACATCCTTCCTATGATGAAGACTCGTCGCTACCGCTACCTCCCATGCCATGTGCCTTACACCAGCCACTATGCGTTTGCCTGCCATCGGGGAGAACGAGATGAAGCCATCGAGATGGTTGTGGAGTATCTCAAGGCTCTGGAGGAGTCTTTCGACAACCTCGTAGATGATCTTGTGGCTGCCCGCATGGACTTAGTCCGGGGCGGTCCTGCCAGCAAGAAGGAGCTTCTCAACACAGCGCCGCCCCTGACATTCGTCTCGTCTTCAGCCTCTTATGCACCGGCCATTTTGGCCACTGCTCGCCGTCTGCCTACCACTGAGGAGTTCGACCGAGTCATCGCTCCTACTCCAGTCAGAGCCGCACCACCTGCCGCACACGCTCTACCACCAGTCGCCCCCGCACCATCACCGCAGCGCAGCGTCACGCGCCAGGAGCCAGCTAGAGAGGATGTGGCGGTTGATTCTCCTGGACCGCTGAGCCTCGCCATCGGCAAGGGGAAGGAGATCTTCACCATCTCCGACTGAGAGCACCGAGTTGCCGCGTGTTATGCCTGCCTGTATGGTGTGTTGTTTTATCTGTACGCTAGTTTGTATTGGTGTGTTTGCTGCCTTCCGGAGTAGTACGCTAGTTTTTAATAACATGTCAGGATTGTGTACGCGCATCCTGAGTGCTGTATCTTGTGTTTGTTTTTCGCATGTAAGTTTTATGTTAAGCAGCCCTTCTCCGTGCAAAATCGTTTATGTTTCTTTGAAAACCTTGAGGTCTTTTAAATTTGTTGCCTTTGCAAGATTTCTTTTCTTGTGCTACACATTTTTTCTCATCGGTTTTGCAAATAATACCCCAGACTGGAAAAATGTCTCGCCCGTGGACTCGCTCCATGCCCAATCGGCCAGAAGAGGTTTACGGGACACAGACCAGCAACAATTTCACTCAGGGTCAGTCCAGCCAACAAGACAGCGAAGCAGCACTGTCTCAAGTATGCCGTCTCTTCGAGCAAAGCCAGCAACAGCACCAAGAGATGATGAACCATGTCATCAATATGGGAAACCACCGTGAACCCTATCAACCACATTCCAAGTTATCCGAGTTACAGAAGACTCGCCCCTCAACTTTTGCTCATATCGATAGGCCGCTGGAAGCCGATGATTGGCTTCGTGAGATTGAAAGGAAACTGATTATTGCTCAGTGCTCAGATCATGAGAAGGTGCTTTATGCACTACACTACCTTACTGGAGCAGCCGCAGCATGGTGGGAAAACTTCCTACACATGCATCCCAGGGAACACAACATCACCTGGGAAGAGTTCAAGGAAGGCTTCCGTGGGGCACACATCCCCAGAAGCATCCTAAAGATCAAGAAGAGAGAGTTTGATGACCTGAAGCAAAGAGGCATGTCAGTGACAGAGTACAATGGTCAGTTCACCCAGCTGTCTCGTTATGCCTACGACGAGCACATGACAGAAAGCAAGAAGATGGAAAAATTCCTGGACGGCCTGGCACCAGCACTGAGATGCCAACTGATTGTGCACACCTTTCCGGATTTTAAGACGCTGGTCGACAAGGCCATCACCTTGGAGAATGAGCGCCGTAGTCTGGAAGATATCCGTAAGTGGAAGAGGGACAAGACGACTCTTGCCCGCAGCAACCGAGGCAAGACTGAGGTCCCAAGGACAGACGCAAGGAAATCCACGACTACTGAGCCAAGGCCCGTCGGACAGTTTCATGCCAGGGACAAGGAGTTCACATACCGTCCAGGGGTCACCTGCTATGCTTGTGGTCAACAAGGGCATTATGCTAAACAGTGCCCGAAGCCAAGAGACTCGGCACCCAAGCCGAACAATGGTGGAAACAATCCAGCCCCCAAGCGCAACAACTTCAACCCCAGCAACAACCACAGGAAGGGTCACTTGAACCATTTGACCAGGGAAGAGGCGCAGAATGCCCCAGACATCGTGCTCGGTACGTTCCCTGTCAACACAGTACCTGCCACGGTTTTGTTTGATTCTGAAGCTTCCCATTCGTTCGTTTCGAAGAGTTTTGTTTCGCAACATGATTTTCTGATACTCCCCTTGGAAAAATCTATGATCATCAAGTCCCCCGGAAATAAGCAAATCGCTCAAGGTTACTGCCAAGGAGTGGTCATTGAGTTCGAAGGACTACAATTCCACGCGAATCTCATCGTGTTGGAAAGTAAGGGACTGGATGTCATTTTAGGGATGGACTGGTTGACCACCAACAAAGGATTCATTGACTACTTCAATCGGACAGTGATTCTCACTCACCATCACGGCAAGACTATAAGAGTTTCCGCTCAAGAAAGGCCACGATCACAGAAACCAAAACTGAACAAAATGGACATTGCAGAACTGAGAAAAGTTCCAGTGGTATGCGAGTTTCCTGATGTGTTCCCGGAAGAACTGCCAGGCATGCCACCAGACCGAGAGATAGAATTCAGCATTGAACTAGCACCTGGCACCGCTCCCATCTATAAGAAGCCGTATAGAATGGCACCCTCAGAATTGGTGGAGTTGAAGAAGCAGATAAAGGAATTGTTGGACAAAGGATTTATTCGAGCCAGCTCCTCACCTTGGGGTTCGCCTGTGTTGTTTGCCAAAAAGAAAGATTTGACACTGAGGCTGTGCATAGACTATCGAGCCCTCAATATGGTCACCATCAAAAACAAATATCCGATGCCACGAATAAATGATTTGTTTGACCAGCTCGCACAGGCCAAGGTATTCTCAAAAATTGATTTGAGATCGGGATATCACCAATTGAAGGTACGGACGGAAGATATCCCCAAGACAGCTTTCACTTCCAGATATGGGTTATACGAGTTCACAGTGATGCCTTTTGGACTAACGAACGCCCCCGCATATTTCGTCCACCTCATGAACAAAGTGTTCATGAAATTCATGGACAAATTTGTGGTGGTATTCATTGACGACATTCTGGTTTACTCAAGGACACCAGAAGAGCATGCTGAGCACCTCAGAATTGTTTTGGGAGAATTGAGGAAACATCAGTTGTACGCCAAATTTAGCAAGTGCGAATTTTGGCTAAGACAAGTTGGCTTCTTGGGCCATATACTGAACCAAGAAGGCGTGGCCGTAGACCCAGAAAAAGTCAAGGCCATACTGGACTGGAAGCCACCCGCCAATGTTACTGATGTGCGGAGTTTCCTGGGAATGGCCGGATATTACAGGAGATTTATTGAAGGATTCTCCACTGTGGCGAAACCTATGACACAGTTACTCAAGAAGGACAAGAAATTTGTATGGACGGAAGCATGCGAGCAGAGCTTCCAAGAACTCAAGAAGAAGCTGACAACCGCACCGGTCTTAACTGTGCCAGACATACACAAGAGCTTTGAGGTGTATTGTGATGCATCCCGGAAAGGACTCGGATGCGCACTAATGCAGGATGGCAAGGTTGTCGCATATGCCTCCAGGCAGCTGCGAAAACATGAGGAAAATTACCCAACACATAAATTGGAGCTAGCAGCAGTCATACATGCACTCAAGGAGTGGAGGCACTTTCTATTGGGAAATCGCTGTGAAATATATACAGACCATAAGAGCCTCAAATATATTTTCACACAGCCAGAGCTGAATTTACGCCAACGACGCTGGTTGGAACTGGTCAAAGACTATGACGTCGGCATTCACTACCACCCAGGGAAAGCAAATGTAGTGGCCGATGCCCTTAGTCGAAACCCCAGC
Source organism: Triticum aestivum (assembly GCF_018294505.1). NCBI lineage: Eukaryota > Viridiplantae > Streptophyta > Magnoliopsida > Poales > Poaceae > Triticum > Triticum aestivum. The sequence continues at coordinate 57,824,061 of NC_057802.1, forward strand.
CCGGACAGTGACGGTCAGCGAAATTTGAGGCCTGAGTTTCAGTGAGAGTTCGCTAGGCTCAACATGATGTTAGTCTCCGAGGGCACCGTATCGAGCCTGGAGATACAACCCACCCTGGTGGAACAAATCAAGAAGGCTCAACAGGGACATCCCAGCATCGAAGGCATAAAGAAGAAAATGAATCTTCGTAAGACTTCCGAGTTCGTCACCGACAGTGAAGGAACATTATGGTACCGAGACAGACTTTGCGTGCCTAACATTGAGGAACTCAAGCAACAGATCTTGACGGAAAGCCACACCGCTCCATACTCGATTCATCCTGGAGGAACCAAAATGTACAAGGACATTCAGGAAAGATTTTGGTGGCACGGTATGAAAAGAGATATAGCCACATTCATTGCTTGTTGCGATTCGTGTCAGCGCATCAAGGCCGAGCATCAAAAGCCAGCAGGGCTACTCCAGCCAAACAGGATACCGGAGTGGAAGTGGGATGAAATAGGAATGGATTTCATCGTCGGATTACCCCGATCACAACGTGGGAATGACGCCATATGGGTTATCACAGACCGACTAACCAAGGTTGCTCATTTCATTCCCGTGAAGACTACCTACTCCACACAAATACTGGCTAAGCTTTATCTCTCTCGTATAGTTTGTTTGCACGGAGTCCCAAAGACTATAATATCAGACCGAGGCACACAATTCGTCTCCAAATTTTGGGATCACCTACAACAAGCTCTGGGCACGCAACTAGCTTTCAGTACAGCATACCACCCTCAGACTGATGGACAGACGGAACGTGTGAACCAGATCCTAGAGGATATGCTAAGAGCCTGTGTGCTCACCTATGGATCCAGTTGGGAAGAGAGTTTGCCGTATGCCGAATTTGCTTACAACAACAGTTACCAAGCCAGCTTGCAAATGGCACCCTTTGAAGCATTGTACGGACGGAGGTGTCGTACCCCACTGAATTGGTCAGAAACAGGTGACAGCCGTATCTTCGGCCCAGACATGCTTAAATAGGCCGAGGAGAAAGTTAAACAAATCCTGGACAGACTCAAGACAGCACAGAGCCGCCAAAAGAGCTACTATGATCAGAAGCACCGTGACGTCAGCTTTGAACCCGGTGATTCCGTATACCTCCGAGTATCTCCTATGAGGGGTCTACAACGGTTCAAAATTAAGAGGAAGCTAGCCCCAAGATTCATTGGACCATTTTGTGTAAAGGCACGAAGAGGCACAGTAGCCTACCAACTAGACCTCCCCAAGGAGCTGTCAGACGTCCATGACGTGTTCCACGTCTCACAGTTAAGAAAATGTGTGAGCAACCCAGAAAAGCATGTACCTCATGAGGACATTGATATGCAACCAGATCTCACCTACAGAGAAAGGCCAGTAAAGATTTTAGAAGAGTCTGAACGGAGGACCCGTCAGAAAACGACAAAGTTTTTCAGGGTTCAGTGGAGCAACCACACTGAGGATGAAGCTACATGGGAAAGGGAAGATTTCCTTCGGGCAGAACATCCATATCTATTTGAGGATCAGCAGAAATCTCGAGGACGAGATTTTTCCTAAGGGGGTAGGTGTTGTGACACCCAAGTTTTTTTATTTGGATTTTTTAAAAGATTTTTATTTGACTTGAGGGGAGTGATTTAAATTTTTCTTCAAGAGAACTCTCACTCTCAAATATTTTTCTTTATGGCAAAAGTTTTATTTGGATTCAACCAAGATCTGTCTTTCGTCTTGGAGGTCCTTGCTTTTCACTTGGACTCAAGACAAAACACTTTTCACTTGGGAAATTAACTTTTGAAAATCTTTTGCAAATGCACTATGGCTTTTGGAATAATCCTTTACCACTTTCAACAATTCCTTCTTGCCATGGCCTTAGTGCAAATCCCCTCTCCTAACCCTTTCCTCACCTTTGGATCATGATTTGCATCAAATCCAGCAAGTTGAACCTCCCCATGTGATTATTTCCATTTATACTCTATTCAAATAAATTTCCGCCTTCTTTCCTAAGCACTTGGAGATTTGCAAAGGAACTCCACTTTCTGTCTAGATTTTTGCCCCCAAACCTTTCTTCCCCTCCTAGTCCTTTGAACCCTCAACCTAGAACCATGAAGATCCACTGGTCTTCATTTCAAAATTTTCAAACTACACCTGCTGCAAGTTTGGACCAGATTTGCCAAATTTGGTGAAATTCATTCAAAACCTTCTCCAAAAATTCCATGTAAAATCAGGCAGCCTCTGGTGCATTGAGTGGTCATCTCACCAAGTTACAGCTCCAGAAAAATTTATCTCATTGCAAAATCCTCCTGTCGAACACCTGCAGTGCACTGTCTGTATCAAGTTCAGAAAAATTCAGAGATTCAGTCAGTGGCTTGCTGTTGTTTTCTTCAGAGAAGGACATCGATCTCGCCAGTACAACCGCGTCGCCTTGCTCCTCGTCCCCGCCCTCTTGTTCCTGCACCGCACGAACGCCTGGCGCCTTGCGGGCGTCGGCGACGAGCAGCAGAAGGTGCGCCGCCCCGTGACCGACGCCGGCGGCGGCTTTGCGGACGCCAGCGGGAGACACGGCGCCGACGACGCCACCCAGCGCCGCCCAAACCACCGGAGCTCGCCGCGTGGCCTTCCACTCCCCCGAACGCGCTGCCGCTCTCGTCGTGAACCGCAGGGCGCAGAGCGCGCTCTCTGCCGCCGTTGAGCCCGTGCGGTCACCTCACCGTGGACCGACGCCATTACGCCTAGACCGACCCCGTTTAGCTGTGAAACGACTCCAGTAACCTCCACTGATGCTGCCTGGCCACTCAAACCTCCTGCCAACCCACTGCTCCGCCGTAATCGCTCGCCGGAGATTCTCCGTCCACCGCCACCCTGTCGATCTGCCTATAAATAGAGGCCCCGAGCTTCAACTCGAGCACCCACCATCCGTGCACTCCCCCTAGAGCAAGCCTAGCCACTGGTAGAGCCCCGAGGAGGTCTCCTTCCTCGACTCCGGCCGCCGCGACCCGCCACGGGATCCAGCCCGATTCGCCCCCATGTGCGCTCCTCCGCCTCCATTCTCTTGCCAGTAGCTTCACCTTGCATCCCTCGTTCTGACCCACGCCTCAATTCGTAGTTTGTAGCCCTCCACCGGAGTTCCCCATCCTCACCCGAGCCGCCGTCCGCCGGAGATAGTGTCGCCATCGACGTGGTGCTCCCCGTTGGACGAGTCCACCACCCACCGACGCGGAAGAAGACGCTGAAGCTCTTGGTACCCTTCATTTCTCCTAACTTGCCGTGGTTCGACGCCGGCGTCCACCGCAGTCTTCGGGCGCCGGCGAGCTTTTTAAACCTGATAGGTGGACCCCGCCTGTCAGCCTCTATTCTATTCTCCTCCTAACCGTTTTCTATTGGCGCCTTCGGGCAAATACGTTTTCTCCTTTGCGCTTACGCATTCCCAACCGAAGCGTTTTCTGTTTTCTCAGTTAAAACCCTGGAACTTTTCTGTTTCATTACAGATAAGTTCCTGGACAGAAACCTCTTTAACTTTGTAATAAAAAGGAAATTTTGAGTGATTCTTTTTCTGACAATCTTCAAATTTTGTCTAGTTTTTTATGGGATTTATTTGAAAAATATTTGGAAGCTTCTGTGCAAGTGTTGGTTTTCACGTTAGTACCCGTTTCGTGATTGCCGTAGGTTCCGGAAGAGGTGAAGGAGCCGCGGACTTCGCCGAGCTAGACTCCGACTTCTCCGAACCAGGCAAGCATGTTTTGAACATTTGATATGACAGGTGTTTTGCATGTTCGCGTGAAAGTTTGTGTGTGGCATATGAGTATTGGTAAATACCTCGTTGCTTGTAAGGCAACGACCCGGTTGTTCCAAAGTCGCAATGATCTCTGATGAAAGATGGCCTAATCATGTGGTGACATGAAGGGCAGCAAGGTGGTACTGTTGTAGCATACCAGCCTTTCGTCATCCGACTTTCTCCGACGTTAACGTGGTTGGAGCCACGTTATCGTTCCTTTCCCGCATGTTCCAAAGTTGCGATGATCTCTGATGAGAGATGGCCTAATCATGTGGTGACATGAAGGGCAGCAAGGTGGTACTGTTGTAGCATACCAGCCTTGCGTCATCTGACTTCCTCCGACGTTAACGTGGTTGGACCCACGTTACCGTTCTTTCCCCTTCCGTGCTACCACATGTCTCATTGCCAGGATGCGGTTTAGTAAGTTGGTAACCTATTTCCGTGTACACACCAAACAGAGAGGCCGGGATGATGGTACCTTGGCCCAGGATTAAAGCCAGTCATCCGGTCAGGGGGCATGGGTGTTTCCGGTTGGGACCGAGAGGGGGGGCACCCCCTTAGAGCGCGCGTATAGAAATTTGATCCCATGCTACGCGAGGTTGTAGCCACCCTGTCTCAAGGTTTTTCTTGAATGTTGCCGAGGGTGATCCCTGGCTTCGGATGGTTAAATTGGGTGTGTACTGGTTAGACGTGTTTCTTCCAAAACACCGTAGACGGAACTAGTCCCCGTGACTACTGAAATCCGTTGGCTGTGGTTAAGTACAAACTCTGCAGAGTCAATTCTTTCCAAATCATCGTATCCATGATCAAGTAGTGTAAATCCATATCTATCCGTGTGAAAAACTTGTCCCCGGTGAACAAGCTCAAGTGGTAAATCCAGTTTTATTGTTATTCCTGTGGATGGACTAACTTTATATTTGTCGCATGCTTGTGATAATTTATGTTCCCGAACGATTGTATTATTGAGCTGTGATATAAGCCCTTTATGTGACGTCGCGCAGACGTCCGACTGTGGCGTGTACTTGTTTCTTACTTTAAATATAAGCCCTTTATGTGATGTCGCACAGACGTCCGACTGTGGCATGCACTGTCTTTATTTTCTGTTGCAAGCCCTTTATGTGGTGTCGCCTCGACGCCCGACTGTGGCATTATTATTCTGCATTTTCCTCTCGAGGAGTCTTTCAGACACTCGTTTGGCACCCGCATTATTATTCCACATTTTCCGCTCGAGGAGTATTTCAGACACTCGTTTGGCACCTGTATTATTATTCCGCATTTTCCGCTCGAGGAGTCTTTCAGACACTCGTTTGGCACCAGTATTACTATTCTGCAGTTTCCGCTCGAGGCGTCATTCAGACCCTCGCTTGGCACCCAGTATTTATTATCTCTATGTCTGAACGCACGGGTTAACTTGTTCATATGCTTCATGTTTGCATTTGTTATGTCTTATGTCCGAACTGTCTTGCGAGTACTTTCATAGTACTCACCTGGCTTGTTGATTTGGCCAGATGTTGACGAAGGCGATCTCTTGGATGAAGAGTTTGATAGCATGTCCGACGCCTAGAGGAGTCCCAGTCAGTCCTGCGCGATCCCGAATTTTGGTCACTTGTATTGTATACGCTTCCGCCACCCGCAATAAGTCTTCTCGAGCCTCACTCCGACGCTCGATGAGTTGTAGTTTTCTGGAATCATATCACTCGCTTCGCGATGATATTTCCACCACCGTTATTATCGTGAGTTAGTAGTTTGCCACCCTATCCGCCGTCTTGTTTTAGCGGCGTGCATGTAATAAATTGTTGGGCAGTCTCTGCTCAACCTTGTATTATATTTAGTACTCCTGGTATTTTTCTTCTGTGACCAAGATATTGTCTACCAGTGAGAAGGAATTCTTCCTCGCTGGTCCGTAAAAGGGATTGGTCTGTCAATAATTATTTTATTGAAAAACCGGTCGTGACACCGGCCTATGCATCGCCGGTGTGAGATGAAACGTCGATGACTTGTCCTGGCGACATGCCGCCGTTGGTGGACTCCGCGTCCGCCCTTCTAAAGTCGACCGCGTCCTCGTCCTCGTCCTCGCCGCCGCCCTCAAGGTTGTAGCACTCATAGTAGTGGCTGCGCAAGAGCTTGCGTTGGTACTCCACCGCCGATTTCTCGACGGACAGACTCTTCTCTACCTCGACCTCGGCCAGGCGCAACTCCTCCTCCCGGCGCTCCTCGATCTCCTCCGCCTCCTGCATCTCCAGCTCCCGCTCGACGATCTCATGAAGAAGTAGGTGCTCCATGGCCACCGCCGCCTTTTCAAACATGGGTTGCATGCTGGAGTCTGAGGTGGCCTGGAATATCTTGGCGTGTGCATCCTCGATCTTGGCATGGATGGTCTCGACCCGGACGACATCGGCGAAACGGACGGCAGCCCGAGCGCTCTCGACGCTTGCAGCCGCCGTCGCAGCAGCAGCTGTCTCGGCTGCTGCAGCTGCCCTGTCAGCTTCCGTGGGCGCCCTCTCAGCGGAAGTGGCCACGCTCAATACAGATGCGGCGCCACTCTCGGTGTAGGCGGCCGCGCTCGCGGCGCAGGCGGCGACGCTCGGGGGGGGGGGGGGGGGACGCGGCAATCGTATAGGCCTCACGAAGCGTTTCCACGGTGTCAACTTTGCAAAATGGGGGTGCGGGAATGGGGATCGGCATACGTGGATTCGGGGGTTGCCGGCACTGGAGCAGACGAGCCGGCGAAGCTTAAGGAGGGAGAGTTAAATAGACCCAGATATTTTTATCGCAAACGGTTCCTAGAAAACAACTGTGTGTGATGTTGTAGACATTTTTTATTGGCTGTGAAAGACGAATTTGGAGTAAAGTGGCAACGAATGGTGTTTTAAATGAACGAGAAATTTTGTAGTACTAATACAACTGTCATGTCAAATTTTGGAAAATTTCAGGGGTCATTTGACCTTTTAAGACATTTAAGTGATTTTCTATCAATTTACTAACCGTAATTGAAATTTGAACTACATGTACATGCAACAGCTAACCATAACAGTTTGAAAACTCATATTTCGTGTACTTGTGTGCGATTTAATTCCATGTGCAGTAAATTGGAAGGAATTTTCAAACATATTGGTCTAACGGCTATGACACAATTAAGCATGGAGTGACATGTCATTTTAATTCCAAAAAAAATCAGAAACACATGAGACCTTGGTTGATGTAATGTCATGCCACCAAGATGATGTGGTAAATAAATTGGCATGTTTGACGAAAGTTTGAACACACACCCCGCACAAACCGGAGCAACTCACTAGAAGGCTCGTGGTTCCGAGAGGGAACAATGCATGCTTGATGACGAATGGGAGATAGCTTCCTCTTACGGCCTTCAATTTTTTCCTACGTCTAACGTGCACTACTACAACTGTAATGTGAATTTTTTGAAAATTCTAGGGGTCATTTGACCTTTTAAAGACATTTAAGTGATTTTCTAGGCATTTTATGACAGTAATTCATATTTGAACTACATCTACATGCAACGCCTAACCAAAAGGGTTTGAAAAATCATATTTGTGTACTTGTGTGCGAGTTAATTCCTTGTGCAGTAAACTAGAAGGAATTTTCAAACGTATTTGTCTCACGACATGGACACATGCATACGTATGCATGGAGTGACATGGCATTTTATTTCAAAAAAAATCAGAAACATAGGAAACCATGGTTGACGTAATGTCATGCCACCAAGATGATGTGGTAAAGAAATTGGCATGTTTGATGAAACTTTGGACACACACCCCTCACAAACCGGAGCGACTCACTAGAAGGCTCATGGTTCCGAGAGGGAACAATGCATGTTTGATGACGAACGGGAGATAGCTTCCTCTTACGGCCTTCAATTTATTTCTACGTCCAACATGCACTACTACAACTGTAATGTGAAATTTTGGAAAATTCTAGGGGTCATTTGACCTTTTAAAGACATTTAAGTGATTTTCTAACCATTTAATGACCGTAATTCAGATTTGAACTACATCTACATGCAAGGCCTAATCAAAACGGTTTGAAAAATCATATCTGTGTACTTGTGTGCGAGTTAATTCCATGTGCTGTAAATTAGTAGGAATTTTCAAACATATTGGTCTCACGACATGGACACATGCATACGTATGCATGGAGTGACATGGCATTTTAATTCCAAAAAATTAAAAAAAAAATATCAGAAAAACATGAAACCTTGGTTGATGTTATGTCATGTCACCAAGATGATGTGGTAAAGAAATTGGCATGTTTGACGAAAATTCGGACACACACCCCTCACAAACCGGAGCAATGGTTCCGAGAGGGAACAATGCATGTTTGATGACGAATGGGAGAAAGCTTCCTCTTACTGTCTTCAATTTTTTTCTACGTCCAACGTGCACTACTACAACATTAATATGAATTTTTTGAAAATTCTACGGGTCATTTGACCTTTTAAAGACATTTAAGTGATTTTCTAGCCATTTAATGACCGTAATTAAAATTTGAACTACATCTACATGCAACGCCTAAGCAAAACGGTTTGAAAAATCATATTTTTGTGTACTTGTGTGCGAGTTAATCCCATGTGTAGTAAATTAGAAGGAATTTTCAAACATATTGGTCTCAAGGCATGGGAACATGCATGTAGTGCCATGGCATTTTAATTCCAAAAAATAAAAAAATGATCAGAAAAACATGAAACCTTGCTTGATTTAATGTCATGCCACCAAGATGATGTGGTAAAAAATTGGCCTGTTTGACGAAAGTTTGGACACACACCCCTCACAAACCGGAGCAACTCACTAGAAGGCTCATGGTTCCGAGAGGGAACAATGCAAGTTTGATGACAAACGGGAGATAGCTTCCTCTTACGGCCTTCAATTTTATTTCTACGTCCAACGTGCACTACTACAGCTGTAATGTGAAATTTTGGAAAATCTATTGGTCAGTTGACCTTTTAAAGACATTTAAATGATTTTCTAGCCATTTAATGACCGTAATTCAAATTTGAACTACATCTACATACAACGCCTAACGAAAACGGTTTGAGAAATCATATTTGTGTACTTGTGTGCGAGTTAATTCCGTGTGCAGTAAACTAGAAGGAATTTTCAAACATATTTGTCTCACGACATGGACACATGCATACGTATGCATGGAGTGACATGGCATTTTAATTCCAAAATATTAAAAAATGATCAGAAAAACATGAAACCTTGGTTGATGTAATGTCATGCCACCAAGATGATGTGGTAAAGAAATTTGCATGTTTGACGAAAGTTTGGACACACACCCCTCACAAACCGGAAAATGTCATGCGTTCATTTTTTTCTATGTTTAACGTGCACTAATACAACTCTCATGTGAAAATTTGGAAAATTTCATGGGTAATTTGACCTTTTAAAGACATTTATGTGATTTTGTAACCATTTAATGACCGTAATTCAAATTTGAACTACATCTACATGCAACGCCTAACCAGAACGGTTTGAAAATCATATTTTTGTGTGCTTGTGTACGAGTTAATTCCGTGTAAAGTAAATTAGAAGGAATTTTCAAACATATTGGTCTCAAGGCATGGGCACATGCATGGAGCGCCATGGCATTTTAATTCCAATAAATTAAAAAATGATCAGAAAAAGATGAAACCTTGCTTGATTTAATGTCATGCCACCAAGATGATGTGGTAAACAAATTGGCCTGTTTGACAAAAGTTTGGACAAACACCCCTCACAAACAGGAGCAACTCGCTAGAAGGTTTGTGGTTCCGAGAGGGAACAATGCATGTTTGATGACGAACGGGAGATAGCTTCCTCTTATGGCCTTCAAAATTTTTTCTACGTTTAACATGCACTAATACAACTGTCATGTCAAAATTTGGAAAATTTCGGGGGTCATTTGACCTTTTAAAGACATTTAAGTGATTTTCTAACCATTTAATTTCCGTAATTCAAATTTGAACTACATTTACATGCAACGCCTAACCAAAACGGTTTGAAAAATCATATTTTTGTGTACTTGTGTGCGAGTTAATTCCATGTGCAATAAATTAGAAGGAATTTTCAAACATATTGGTCTCAAGGCATGCACACATGCATGGAGTGCCATGGAATTTTAGTTCCAAACAATTAAAAAATGATCAGAAAAACATGAAACCTTGCTTAATTTAATGTCATGCCACCAAGATGATGTGGTAAACAAATTGGCATCTTTGACGAAAGTTTAGACACAGAGCCCCCAAAAACCGGAGCAACTCACTAGAAGGTTCGTGGTTCCGAGAGGGAACAATGCATGTTTGATGACGAATGGGAGATAGATTCCTCTTACGGCCTTCAAATTTCTTTCTACGTCTAACATGCACTACTACAACTGTAATGTGAATTTTTTGAAAATTCTAGGGGTCATTTGACCTTTTAAAGACATTTAAGTGATTTTCTAGCCATTTAATGACCGTAATTAAAATTTGAACTACATCTACATGCAACGCCTAAGCAAAACGGTTTGAAAAATCATATTTTTTGTGTACTTGTGTGCGAGTTAATTCCATGTGTAGTAAATTAGAAGGAATTTTCAAACATATTGGTCTTAAGGCATGGGCACATGCATGTAGTGCCATGGCATTTTAATTCCAAAAAATTAAAAAATGATCAGAAAAACATGAAACCTTGCTTGATTTAATGTCATGCCACCAAGATGATGTGGTAAAAAAATTCGCGTGTTTGACGAAAGTTTGGACACACACCCCTCACAAACCGGAGCAACTCACTTTAAGGCTCATGGTTCCGAGAGGGAACAATGCATGTTTGATGACGAACGAGAGATAGCTTCCTCTTACGGCCTTCAATTGTTTTTCTACGTCCAACATGCACTACTACAACTGTAATGTGAAATTTTGGGAAATTCTAGGGGTTATTTGACCTTTTAAAGACATTTAAATGATTTTCTAGCCATTTAATGACCGTAATTCATATTTGAACTACATTTACTACAACGCCTAACCAAAACAGTTTGAAAAATCATATTTGTGTACTTGCGTGCGAGTTAATTCCATGTGCAGTAAACTAGAAGGAATTTTCAAACATATTTGTCTCACGACATGGACACATGCATACGTATGCATGGAGCGACATGGCATTTTAATTCCAAAATATAAAAAAATGATCAGAAAAACATGAAACCTTGGTTGATGTAATGTCATGCCACCAAAATGATGTGGTAAAGAAATTTGCAAGTTTGACGAAAGTTTGGACACACACCCCTCGCAAACCGGAGCAACTCACTAGAAGGTTCGTGGTTCCGAGAGGGAACAATGCATGTTTGATGATGAATGGGAGATAGCTTCCTCTTACGGCATTCAATTTTTTCTATGTTTAACGTGCACTAATACAACTGTCATGTGAAAAATTGGCAAATTTGAGGGGTAATTTGACCTTTTAAAGACATTTAATTGATTTTCTAACCATTTAATGACCATAATTCAAATTTGAACTACATCTACATGCAACGCCTAACCAAAATGGTTTGAAAAATCACATATTTTGTGTACTTGTGTGCGAGTTAATTCTATGTGTAGTAAATAGAAGGAATTTTGAAACATATTGGTCTCAAGGCATGGGCACATGCATGTAAAGCCATGGCATTTTAATTCCAAAAAATTAAAAAATGATCAGAAAAACATGAAACCTTGCTTGATTTAATGTCATGCCACCAAGATGATGTGGTAAAAAAATTCGCCTGTTTGGCGAAAATTTGGACAGACACCCCTCACAAACCGGAGCAACTCACTAGAAGGCTCATGGTTCCGAGAGGGAACAATGCATGTTATGACGAACTGGAGATAGCTTCCTCTTACGGCTTTCAATTTTTTTCTAAGTCCAACGTGCACTACTACAACTGTAATGTGAAATTTTGGAAAATTCTAGGGGTCATTTGACCTTTTAAAGACATTTAACTGAGTTTCTAGCCATTTAATGACCGTAATTCAAATTTGAACTACATCTACATACAATGCCTAACCAAAACAGTTTGAAAAATCATATTTGTGTACTTGCGTGTGAGTTAATTCCATGTGCAGTAAACTAGAAGGAATTTTCAAACATATTTGTCTCACGACATGGACACATGCATACGTATGCATGGAGTGACATGGCATTTTAATTCCAAAATATAAAAAAAGATCAAAAAAACATGAAACCTTGGTTGATGTAATGTCATGCCACCAAGAAGATGTGGTAATGAAATTTGCATGTTTGACGAAAGTTTGGACACACACCCCTCACAAACCGGAGCAACTCACTAGAAGGTTCGTGGTTCCGAGAGGGAACAATGCATGTTTGATGATGAACGGGAGATAGCTTCTTCTTACGGCGTTCATTTTTTTCTATGTTTAACGTGCACTAATACAACTGTCATGTGAAAATTTGGAAAATTTCAGGGGTAGTTTGACCTTTTAAAGACATTTAAGTGATTTTCTAACCATTTAATGACGGTAATTCAAATTTGAACTACATCTACATGCAACGCCTAACCAAAACGGTTTGAAAATCATATTTTTGTGTACTTGTGTGCGAGATAATTCCATGTAAAGTAAATTAGTAGGAATTTTCAAACATATTGGTCTCAAGGCAAGGGCACATGCATGGAATGCCATCGCATTTTAATTCATATAAATTAGAAAATGATCAGAAAAACATGAAACCTTGCTTGATTTAATGTCATGCCACCAAGATGATGTGGTAAACAAATTGGCCTGTTTGACAAAAGTTTGGACAAACACCCCTCACAAACCCGAGCAACTAACTAGAAGGTTCGTGGTTCCGAGAGGGAACAATGCATGTTTGATGACGAACGGGAGATAGCTTCCTCTTACGGCCTTCAAATTTTTTTCTACGTTTAACGTGCACTAATACTATTGTCATGTCAAAATTTGGAAAATTGCAGGGGTCATTTGACCTTTTAAAGACATTTAAGTGATTTCCTAACCATTTAATGACCGTAATTCAAATTTGAACTACATCTTCATGCAACGCCTAACCAAAACGGTTTGAAAAATCATATTTTTGTGTACTTGTGTGCGAGTTAATTCCATGTGCAATAAATTAGAAGGAATTTTCAAACATATTGGTCTCAAGGCATGCACACATGCATGGAGCGCCATGGAATTTTAATACCAAACAATTAAAAATGATCAGAAAACATGAAACCTTGCTTAATTTAATGTCATGCCACCAAGATGATGTGGTAAACAAATTGGCATGTTTGACGAAAGTTTAGACACACAGCCCCCACAAACCGGAGCAACTCACTAGAAGGTTCGTTGTTCCGAGAGGGAACAATGCATGTTTGATGACGAACGGGAGATAGATTCCTCTTACGGCCTTCAAATTTCTTTCTTCGTCTAACGTGCACTACTACAACTGTAATGTGAATTTTTTTAAAATTCTAGAGGTCATTTGACCTTTTAAAGACATTTAATTGATCTTCTCGCCATTTAATGGCCGTAATTAAAATTTGAACTACATCTACATGCAACGCCTAAGCAAAACGGTTTGAAAAAAATCATATTTTTGTGTACTTGTGTGCGAGTTAATTCCATGTGTAGTACATTAGAAGAAATTTTCAAACATATTGGTCTCAAGGCATGGGCACATGCATGTAGTGCCATGGCATTTTAATTCCAAAAAATTGAAAAATGATCAGAAAAACATGAAACCTTGCTTGATTTAATGTCATCCACCAAGATGATGTGGTAAAAAAATTCGCTTGTTTCACGAAAGTTTGGACACACACCCCTCACAAGCCGGAGCAACTCACTACAAGGCTCATGGTTCCGAGAGGGAATAATGCATGTTTGATGACGAACGGGAGATAGCTTCCTCTTACGGCCTTCAATTTTTTTTCTACGTCCAACGTGCACAACTACAACTGTATTGTTAAATTCTGGAAAATTCTAGGGGTCATTTGACCTTTTAAAGACATTTAAATGATTTTCTAGCCATTTAATGACTGTAATTCAAATTTGAACTACATCTACATACAACGCCTAACCAAAACAGTTTGAAAAATCATATTTGTGTACTTGCATGCGAGTTAATTCCATGTGCAGTAAACTAGAAGGAATTTTCAAACATATTTGTCTCACGACATGGCCACATGCATACGTATGCATAGAGTGACATGGCATTTTAATTCCACAATATAAGAAAATGATCAGAAAAACATGAAACCTTGGTTGATGTAATGTCATGCCACCAAGATGATGTGGTAAAGAAATTTGCATGTTTGACGAAAGTTTGGACACACACCCCTCACAAACCGGAGCAACTCACTAGAAGGTTCGTGGTTCCTAGAGGGAACAATGCATGTTTGATGATGAACGGGATATAGCTTCCTCTTACGGCATTCAATTTTTTCTACGTTTAACATGCAGTAATACAACTGTCATGTGAAAATTTGGAAAATTTCACGAGTAATTTGACCTTTTAAAGACATTTAAGTGATTTTCTAACCATTTAATGACCGTAATTCAAATTTGAACTACATCTACATGCAACGCCTAACCAAAACGGTTTGAAAATCATATTTTTGTGTACTTGTGTGCGAGATAATTCCATGTAAAGTAAATTAGTAGGAATTTTCAAACATATTGGTCTCAAGGCAAGGGCACATGCATGGAGTGCCATCGCATTTTAATTCATATAAATTAGAAAATGATCAGAAAAACATGAAACCTTGCTTGATTTAATGTCATGCCACCAAGATGATGTGGCAAACAAATTGGCCTGTTTGACAAAAGTTTGGACAAACACCCCTCACAAACCGGAGCAACTCACTAGAAGGTTCGTGGTTCCGAGAGGGAACAATGCATGTTTGATGACGAACGGGAGATAGCTTCCTCTTACGGCCTTCAAATTTTTTTTCTACGTTTAACGTGCACTAATACTATTGTCATGTCAAAATTTGGAAAATTGCAGGGGTCATTTGACCTTTTAAAGACATTTAAGTGATTTCCTAACCATTTAATGACCGTAATTCAAATTTGAACTACATCTTCATGCAACGCCTAACCAAAACGGTTTGAAAAATCATATTTTTGTGTACTTGTGTGCGAGTTAATTCCATGTGCAATAAATTAGAAGGAATTTTCAAACATATTGGTCTCAAGGCATGCACACATGCATGGAGCGCCATGGAATTTTAATACCAAACAATTAAAAATGATCAGAAAACATGAAACCTTGCTTAATTTAATGTCATGCCACCAAGATGATGTGGTAAACAAATTGGCATGTTTGACGAAAGTTTAGACACACAGCCCCCACAAACCGGAGCAACTCACTAGAAGGTTCGTGGTTCCGAGAGGGAACAATGCATGTTTGATGACGAACGGGAGATAGATTCCTCTTACGGCCTTCAAATTTCTTTCTTCGTTTAACGTGCACTACTACAACTGTAATGTGAATTTTTTGAAAATTCTAGAGGTCATTTGACCTTTTAAAGACATTTAATTGATCTTCTAGCCATTTAATGGCCGTAATTAAAATTTGAACTACATCTACATGCAACGCCTAAGCAAAACGGTTTGAAAAAAATCATATTTTTGTGTACTTATGTGCGAGTTAATTCCATGTGTAGTACATTAGAAGAAATTTTCAAACATATTGGTCTCAAGGCATGGGCACATGCATGTAGTGCCATGGCATTTTAATTCCAAAAAATTGAAAAATGATCAGAAAAACATGAAACCTTGCTTGATTTAATGTCATCCACCAAGATGATGTGGTAAAAAAATTCGCTTGTTTCACGAAAGTTTGGACACACACCCCTCACAAGCCGGAGCAACTCACTAGAAGGCTCATGGTTCCGAGAGGGAATAATGCATGTTTGATGACGAACGGGAGATAGCTTCCTCTTACGGCCTTCAATTTTTTTTCTTCGTCCAACGTGCACAACTACAACTGTATTGTTAAATTCTGGAAAATTCTAGGGGTCATTTGACCTTTTAAAGACATTTAAATGATTTTCTAGCCATTTAATGACTGTAATTCAAATTTGAACTACATCTACATACAACGCCTAACCAAAACAGTTTGAAAAATCATATTTGTGTACTTGCATGCGAGTTAATTCCATGTGCAGTAAACTAGAAGGAATTTTCAAACATATTTGTCTCACGACATGAACAAATGCATACGTATGCATGGAGTGACATGGCATTTTAATTCCAAAATATAAGAAAATGATCAGAAAAACATGAAACCTTGGTTGATGTAATGTCATGCCACCAAGATGATGTGGTAAAGAAATTTGCATGTTTGACGAAAGTTTGGACACACACCCCTCACAAACCGGAGCAACTCACTAGAAGGTTCGTGGTTCCTAGAGGGAACAATGCATGTTTGATGATGAACGGGATATAGCTTCCTCTTACGGCATTCAATTTTTTCTACGTTTAACGTGCACTAATACAACTGTCATGTGAAAATTTGGAAAATTTCAGGGGTAATTTGACCTTTTAAAGACATTTAAGTGATTTTCTAACCATTTAATGACCGTAATTCAAATTTGAACTACATCTACATGCAACGCCTAACCAAAACGGTTTGAAAATCATATTTTTGTGTACTTGTGTGCGAGTTAATTCCATGTAAAGTAAATTAGAAGGAATTTTCAAACATATTGGTCTCAAGGCAAGGGCACATGCATGGAGTGCCATCGCATTTTAATTCCAATAAATCAGAAAATCATCAGAAAAACATGAAACCTTGCTTGATTTAATGTCATGCCTCCAAGATGATGTGGTAAACAAATTGGCCTGTTTGACAAAAGTTTGGACAAACACCCCTCACAAACCCGAGCAACTCACTAGAAGGTTCGTGGTTCCGAGAGGGAACAATGCATGTTTGATGACGAACGGGAGATAGCTTCCTCTTACGGCCTTCAAATTTTTTTCTACATTTAACGTGCACTAATACAACTGTCATGTCAAAATTTGGAAAATTGTAGGGGTCATTTGACCTTTTAAAGACATTTAAGTGATTTCCTAAGCATTTAATGACCGTAATTCAAATTTGAACTACATCTACATGCAACGCCTAACCAAAATGGTTTGAAAAATCATATTTTTGTGTACTTGTGTGCGAGTTAATTCCATGTGCAATAAATTAGAAGGAATTTTCAAACATATTTGTCTCAAGGCATGCACACATGCATGGAGCGCCATGGAATTTTAATACCAAACAATAAAAAATGATCAGAAAACATGAAACCTTGCTTAATTTAATGTCATGCCACCAAGATGATGTGGTAAACAAATTGGCATGTTTGACGAAAGTTTAGACACACAGCCCCCACAAACCGGAGCAACTCACTAGAAGGTTCGTGGTTCCGAGAGGGAACAATGCATGTTTGATGACGAACGGGAGATAGATTCCTCTTACGGCCTTCAAATTTCTTTCTTCGTCTAACGTGCACTAGTACAACTGTAATGTGAATTTTTTGAAAATTCTAGAGGTCATTTGACCTTTTAAAGACATTTAATTGATCTTCTAGCCAATTAATGGCCGTAATTCAAATTTGAACTACATCTACATGCAAAGCATAACCAAAACGGTTTGAAAATCATATTTTTATGTACTTGTGTGCGAGTTAATTCCATGTAAAGTAAATTAGAAGGAATTTTCAAACATACTGGTCTCAAGGCATGGGCACATGCATGGAGTGCCATGGCATTTTAATTCCAATAAATTAGAAAATGATCAGAAAAACATGAAACCTTGCTTGATTTAATGTCATGCCACCAAGATGATGTGGTAAATAAATTGGCCTGTTTGACAAAAGTTTGGACAAACACCCCTCACAAACAGGAGCAACTCACTAGAAGGTCCGTGGTTCCGAGAGGGAACAATGCATGTTTGATGACGGACGGGAGATAGCTTCCTCTTACGGCCTTCAAATTTTTTCTACGTTTAACGTGCACTAATACAACTGTCATGTCAAAATTTGGAAAATTGTACTGGTCATTTGACCTTTTAAAGACATTTAAGTGATTTCCTAAGCATTTAATGACCGTAATTCAAATTTGAACTACATCTACATGCAACGCCTAACCAAAACGGTTTGAAAAATCATATTTTTGTGTACTTGTGTGCGAGTTAATTCCATGTGCAATAAATTAGAAGGAATTTTCAAACATATTGGTCTCAAGGCATGCACACATGCATGGAGCGCCATGGAATTTTAATACCAAACAATTAAAAATGATCAGAAAACATGAAACCTTGCTTAATTTAATGTCATGCCACCAAGATGATGTGGTAAACAAATTGGCATGTTTGACGAAAGTTTAGACACACAGCCCCCACAAACCGGAGCAACTCACTAGAAGGTTCGTGGTTCCAAGAGGGAACAATGCATGTTTGATGACGAACGGGAGATAGATTCCTCTTACGGCCTTCAAATTTCTTTCTTCGTCTAACGTGCACTACTACAACTGTAATGTTAATTTTTTGAAAATTCTAGAGGTCATTTGACCTTTTAAAGACATTTAATTGATCTTCTAGCCATTTAATGGCCGTAATTCAAATTTGAACTACATCTACATGCAACGCCTAACCAAAACGGTTTGAAAATCATATTTTTATGTACTTGTGTGCGAGTTAATTCCATGTAAAGTAAATTAGAAGGAATTTTCAAACATATTGGTCTCAAGGCATGGGCACATGCATGGAGTGCCATGGCATTTTAATTCCAATAAATTAAAAAATGATCAGAAAAACATGAAACCTTGCTTGATTTAATGTCATGCCACCAAGATGATGTGGTAAACAAATTGGCCTGTTTGACAAAAGTTTGGACAAACACCCCTCACGAACCGAAGCAACTCACTAGAAGGTTCGTGGTTCCGAGAGGGAACAATGCATGTTTGATGACGAACGGGAGATAGCTTCCTCTTACGGCCTTCAAATTTTTTTCTACGTTTAACGTGCACTAATACAACTGTCATGTCAAAATTTGGAAAATTTCAGGGGTCATTTGACCTTTTAAAGACATTTAAGTGATTTTCTAACCTTTTAATGACCGTAATTCAAATTTGAACTACATCTACATGCAACGCCTAACCAAAACAGTTTGAAAAATCATATTTTTGTGTACTTGTGTGCGAGTTAATTCCATGTGCAATAAATTAGAAGGAATTTTCAAACATATTGGTCTCAAGGCATGCGCACATGCATGGAGTGCCATGGAATTTTAATTCCAAACAATTAAAAAATGATCAGAAAAACATGAAACCTTGCCTAATTTAATGTCATGCCACCAAGATGATGTGGTAAACAAATTGGCCTGTTTGACGAAAGTTTAGACACACAGCCCCCACAAACCGTAGCAACTCACTAGAAGGTTCGTGGTTCCGAGAGGGAACAATGCATGTTTGATGACGAACGGGAGATAGATTCCTCTTACGGCCTTCAAATTTCTTTCTTCGTCTAACGTGCACTACTACAACTGTAATGTGATTTTTTTGAAAATTCTAGAGGTCATTTGACCTTTTAAAGACATTTAATTGATCTTCTAGCCATTTAATGGCCGTAATTAAAATTTGAACTACATCTACATGCAACGCCTAAGCAAAACGGTTTGAAAAATCATATTTTTGTGTACTTGTGTGCGAGTTAATTCCATGTGTAGTAAATTAGAAGAAATTTTCAAACATATTGGTCTCAAGGCATGGGCACATGCATGTAGTGCCATGGCATTTTAATTCCAAAAAATTAAAAAATGATCAGAAAAACATGAAACCTTGCTTGATTTAATGTCATCCACCAAGATGATGTGGTAAAAAAATTCGCTTGTTTCACGAAAGTTTGGACACACACCCCTCACAAGCCGGAGCAACTCACTAGAAGGCTCATGGTTCCGAGAGGGAATAATGCATGTTTGATGACGAACGGGAGATAGCTTCCTCTTACGGCCTTCAATTTTTTTTCTACGTCCAACGTGCACTACTACAACTGTAATGTGAAATTCTGGAAAATTCTAGGGGTCATTTGACCTTTTAAAGACATTTAAATGATTTTCTAGCCATTTAATGACCGTAATTCAAATTTGAACTACATCTACATACAACGCCTAACCAAAACAGTTTGAAAAATCATATTTGTGTACTTGCGTGCGAGTTAATTCCATGTGCAGTAAACTAGAAGGAATTTTCAAACATATTTGTCTCATGACATGGACACATGCATACGTATGCATGGAGTGACATGGCATTTTAATTCCAAAATATAAGAAAATGATCAGAAAAACATGAAACCTTGGTTGATGTATTGTCATGCCACCAAGATGATGTGGTAAAGAAATTTGCATGTTTGACGAAAGTTTGGACACACACCCCTCACAAACCGGAGCAACTCACTAGAAGGTTCGTGGTTCCTAGAGGGAACAATGCATGTTTGATGACGAACGGGATATAGCTTCCTCTTACGGCATTCAATTTTTTCTACGTTTAACGTGCACTAATACAACTGTCATGTGAAAATTTGGAAAATTTCAGGGGTAATTTGACCTTTTAAAGACATTTAAGTGATTTTCTAACCATTTAATGACCGTAATTCAAATTTGAACTACATCTACATGCAACGCCTAACCAAAACGGTTTGAAAATCATATTTTTGTGTACTTGTGTGCGAGTTAATTCCATGTAAAGTAAATTAGAAGGAATTTTCAAACATATTGGTCTCAAGGCAAGGGCACATGCATGGAGTGCCATCGCATTTTAATTCCAATAAATTAGAAAATGATCAGAAAAACATGGAACCTTGCTTGATTTAATGTCATGCCTCCAAGATGATGTGGTAAACAAATTGGCCTGTTTGACAAAAGTTTGGACAAACACCCCTCACAAACCGGAGCAACTCACTAGAAGGTTCGTGGTTCCGAGAGGGAACAATGCATGTTTGATGACGAACGGGAGATAGCTTCCTCTTACGGCCTTCAAATTTTTTTCTACGTTTAACGAGCACTAATACAACTGTCATGTCAAAATTTGGAAAATTGTACGGGTCATTTGACCTTTTAAAGACATTTAAGTGATTTCCTAACCATTTAATGACCGTAATTCGAATTTGAACTACATCTACATGCAACCGCCTAACCAAAACGGTTTGAAAAATCATATTTTTGTGTACTTGTGTGCGAGTTAAGTCCATGTGTAATAAATTAGAAGGAATTTTCAAACATATTGGTCTCAACGCATGCACACATGCATGGAGCACCATGGAATTTTAATACCAAACAATTAAAAATGATCAGAAAACATGAAACCTTTCTTAATTTAATGTCATGCCACCAAAATGATGTGGTAAACAAATTGGCATGTTAGACGAAAGTTTAGACACACAGCCCCCACAAACTGGAGCAACTCACTAGAAGGTTCGTGGTTCCGAGAGGGAACAATGCATGTTTGATGACGAACGGGAGATAGATTCCTCTTACGGCCTTCAAATTTCTTTCTTCGTCTAACGTGCACTACTACAACTGTAATGTGACTTTTTTGAAAATTTTAGAGGTCATTTGACATTTTAAAGACATTTAATTGATCTTCTAGCCATTTAATGGCCGTAATTCAAATTTGAACTACATCTACATGCAACGCCTAACCAAAATGGTTTGAAAATCATATTTTTATGTACTTGTGTGCGAGTTAATTCCATGTAAAGTAAATTAGAATGAATTTTCAAACATATTGGTCTCAAGGCATGGGCACATGCATGGAGTGCCATGGCATTTTAATTCCAATAAATTAAAAAATGATCAGAAAAACATGAAACCTTGCTTGATTTAATGTCATGCCACCAAGATGATGTGGTAAACAAATTGGCCTGTTTGACAAAAGTTTGGACAAACACCCCTCACCAACCGGAGCAACTCACTAGAAGGTTCGTGGTTCCGAGAGGGAACAATGCATGTTTGATGACGAACGGGAGATAGCTTCCTCTTACGGCCTTCAGAATTTTTTCTACGTTTAACGTGCACTAATACAACTGTCATGTCAAAATTTGGAAAATTTCAGGGGTCATTTGACCTTTTAAAGACATTTAAGTGATTTTCTAACCATTTAATGACCATAATTCAAATTTGAACTACATCTACATGCAACGCCTAACCAAAACAGTTTGAAAAATCATATTTTTGTGTACTTGTGTGCGAGTTAATTCCATGTGCAATAAATTAGAAGGAATTTTCAAACATATTGGTCTCAAGGCATGCGCACATGTATGGAGTGCCATGGAATTTTAATTCCAAACAATTAAAAAATGATCAGAAAAACATGAAACCTTGCCTAATTTAATGTCATGCCACCAAGATGATGTGGTAAACAAATTGGGCTGTTTGACGAAAGTTTAGACACACAGCCCCCACAAACCGTAGCAACTCACTAGAAGGTTCGTGGTTCCGAGAGGGAACAATGCATGTTTGATGACGAACGGGAGATAGATTCCTCTTACGGCTTTCAAATTTCTTTCTTCGTCTAACATGCACTACTACAACTGTAATGTGATTTTTTTGAAAATTCTAGAGGTCATTTGACCTTTTAAAAACATTTAATTGATCTTCTAGCCATTTAATGACCGTAATTCAAATTTGAACTACATCTACATGCAACGCCTAACCAAACGGTTTGAAAAATCATATTTTGTGTACTTGTGTGCGAGTTAATTCCATGTGCAGTAAATTAGAAGGAATTTTCAAACATATTGGTCTCAAGGCATGGGCACATGCATGTAGTGCCATGGCATTTTAATTCCAAAAAATTAAAAAATGATCAGAAAAACATGAAACCTTGCTTGATTTAATGTCATGCCACCAAGATGATGTGGTAAAAAATTGGCTTGTTTGACGAAAGTTTGGACACACACCCCTCACAAACCGGAGCAACTCACTAGAAGGCTCGTAGTTCCGAGAGGGAACAATGCATGTTTGATGACGAACGGGAGATAGCTTCCTCTTACGGCCTTCAATTTTTTTCTACGTCTAACGTGCACTACTACAACTGTAATGTGAAATTTGGAAAATTCTAGGGGTCATTTGACCTTTTAAAGACATTTAAGTGATTTTCTAGCCATTTAATGACCGTAATTCAAATTTGAACTACATCTACATGCAACGGCTAACCATAACGGTTCGAAAAATCATATTTGTGTACTTGTGCGTGAGTTAATTCCATGTGCAGTAAATTAGAAGGAATTTTCAAACATATTTGTCTCATGACATGGACACATGCATACGTATGCATGGAGTGACATGGCATTTTAATTCCAAAAATAAAAAATGATCAGAAAAACATGAAACCTTGGTTGATGTAATGTCATGCCACCAAGATGATGTGGTAAAGAAATTGGCATGTTTGACGAAAGTTTGGACACACACCCCTCACAAACCGGAGCAACTCACTAGATGGTTCATGGTTCCAAGAGGGAACAATTCATGTTTGATGACGAACGGGAGATAGCTTCCTCTTACGGCCTTCAATTTTTCTACGTTTAACGTGCACTAATACAACTGTCATGTGAAATTTGGAAAATTTCAGGGGTCATTTGACCTTTTAAAGACATTTAAGTGATTTTCTAACCATTTAATGACCGTAATTAAAATTTGAACTACATCTACAAGCAACGCCTAACCACAAATGGTTTAAAAATCACATTTTGTGTACTTGTGTGCGAGTTAATTCCATGTGCAGTAAATTAGAAGAATTTTTCAAACATGTTGGTCTGAAGGCATGGGCACATGCATGGAGTGCCATGGCATTTTAATTCCAAAAAATTAGAAAATGATCAGAAAAACATGAAACCTTGCTTGATTTAATGTCATGCCACCAAGATGATGTGGTAAAAAATTGGCCTGTTTGACGAAAGTTTGGACACACACCCCTCACAAACCGGAGCAACTCACTAGAAGGTTCGTGGTTCCGAGAGGGAACAATGCATGTTTGATGACGAACGGGAGATAGCTTCCTCTTACGGCCTTCAAATTTTTTCTACGTTAACGTGCACTAATACAACTGTCATGTGAAATTTTGGAAAATTTTAGGGGTCATTTGACCTTTTAAAGACATTTAAGTGATTTCTAAGCCATTTAATGACCGTAATTCAAATTTGAACTACATCTACATGCAACGCCTAACCAAAACGGTTTGAAAAATCATATTTTGTGTACTTGTGTGCGAGTTAATTCCATGTGCAGTAAATTAGAAGGAATTTTCAAACATATTGGTCTCAAGGCATGGCACACATGCATGGAGTGCCATGGCATTTTAATTCCAAAAAATAAAAATGATCAGAAAACATGAAACCTTGCTTGATTTAATGTCATGCCACCAAGATGATGTGGTAAAAAATTGGCATGTTTGACGAAAGTTTGGACACACACCCCTCACAAACCGGAGCAACTCACTAGAAGGCTCGTGGTTCCGAGAGGGAACAATGCATGTTTGATGACGAACGGGAGATAGCTTCCTCTTACGGCCTTCAATTTTTTCTACGTCTAACGTGCACTACTACAACTGTAATGTGAAATTTTTGAAAATTCTAGGGGTCATTTGACCTTTTAAAGACATTTAAGTGATTTTCTAGCCATTTAATGACCGTAATTCAAATTTGAACTACATCTACATGCAACGCCTAACCAAAACGGTTTGAAAATCATATTTTGTGTACTTGTGTGCGAGTTAATTCCATGTGCAGTAAATTAGAAGGAATTTTCAAACATATTGGTCTCAAGGCATGGGCACATGCATGGAGTGCCATGGCATTTTAATTCCAAAAAATTAAAAATGATCAGAAAAACATGAAACCTTGCTTGATTTAATGTCATGCCACCAAGATGATGTGGTAAAAAATTGGCCTGTTTGACAAAAGTTTGGACACACACCCCTCACAAACCGGAGCAACTCACTAGAAGGTTCGTGGTTCCGAGAGGGAACAATGCATGTTTGATGACGAACGGGAGATAGCTTCCTCTTACGGCCTTCAATTTTTTTCTACGTTTAACGTGCACTAATACAACTGTCATGTGAAAATTTGGAAAATTTCAGGGGTCATTTGACCTTTTAAAGACATTTAAGTGATTTTCTAACCATTTAATGACCGTAATTCAAATTTGAACTACATCTACATGCAACGCCTAACCAAAACAGTTTGAAAAATCATATTTTGTGTACTTGTGTGCGAGTTAATTCCGATGTGCAGTAAATTAGAAGGAATTTTCAAACATATTGGTCTCAAGGCATGGGCACATGCATGGAGTGCCATGGAATTTTAATTCCAAAAAATTAAAAAATGATCAGAAAAACATGAAACCTTGCTTGATTTAATGTCATGCCACCAAGATGATGTGGTAAAAAATTGGCCTGTTTGACGAAAGTTTGGACACACACCCCTCACAAACCGGAGCAACTCACTAGAAGGCTCGTGGTTCCGAGAGGGAACAATGCATGTTTGATGATGAACGGGAGATAGCTTCCTCTTACGGCCTTCAATATTTTTCTACGTCTAACATGCACTACTACAACTGTAATGTGAATTTTTTGAAAATTCTAGGGGTCATTTGACCTTTTAAAGACATTTAAGTGATTATTAGCCATTTAATGGCCTTAATTCAAATTTGAACTACATCTACATGCAACGTCTAACCAAAACGGTTTGAAAAATCATATTTGTGTACTTGTGTGCGAGTTAATTCCATGTGCAGTAAATTAGAAGGAATTTTCAAACATATTGGTCTCACGGCATGGACACATGCATAGTTGCATGGAGTGACATGGCATTTTAATTCCAAAAAATAAAAAATGATCAGAAAAACATGAAACCTTGCTTGATTGTAATGTCATGCCACCAAGATGATGTGGTAAAAAATTGGCATGTTTGACGAAAGTTTGGACACACACCCCTCACAAACCGGAGCAACTCACTAGAAGGCTCGTGGTTCCGAGAGGGAACAATGCATGTTTGATGACGAACGGGAGATAGCTTCCTCTTACGGCCTTCAATTTTTTCTACGTCTAACGTGCACTACTACAACTGTAATGTGAAATTTTGGAAAATTCTAGGGGTCATTTGACCTTTTAAAGACATTTAATGATTTTCTAGCCATTTAATTACCGTAATTCAAATTTGAACTACATCTACATACAACGCCTAACCAAAACAGTTTGAAAAATCATATTTGTGTACTTGCGTGCGAGTTAATTCCATGTGCAGTAAACTAGAAGGAATTTTCAAACATATTTGTCTCATGACATGGACACATGCATACGTATGCATGGAGTGACATGGCATTTTAATTCCAAAAATATAAAAAATGATCAGAAAAACATGAAACCTTGGTTGATATAATGTCATGCCACCAAGATGATGTGGTAAAGAAATTAGCATGTTTGACGAAAGTTTGGACACACACCCCTCACAAACCGGAGGAACTCACTAGAAGGTTCGTGGTTCCTAGAGGGAACAATGCATGTTTGATGACGAACGGGATATAGCTTCCTCTTACGGCATTCAATTTTTTCTACGTTTAACGTGCACTAATACAACTGTCATGTGAAAATTTGGAAAATTTCAGGGGTCATTTGACCTTTTAAAGACATTTAAGTGATTTTCTAACCATTTAATGACCATAATTCAAATTTGAACTACATCTACATGCAAGCCTAACCAAAACGGTTTGAAAATCATATTTTCGTGTACTTGTGTGCGAGTTAATTCCATGTGCAGTAAATTAGAAGGAATTTTCAAACATATTGGTCTCAAGGCATGGGCACATGCATGGAGTGCCATGGCATTTTAATTCCAAAAATTAGAAAATGATCAGAAAAACATGAAACCTTGCTTGATTTAATGTCATGCCACCAAGATGATGTGGTAAAAAATTGGCCTGTTTGACAAAAGTTTGGACACACACCCCTCACAAACCGGAGCAACTCACTAGAAGGTTCATGGTTCCGAGAGGGAACAATGCATGTTTGATGACGAACGGGAGATAGCTTCCTCTTACGGCCTTCAAATTTTTTTCTACGTTTAACGTGCACTAATACAACTGTCATGTGAAAATTTGGAAAATTGTAGGGGTCATTTGACCTTTTAAAGACATTTAAGTGATTTCCTAAGCATTTAATGACCGTAATTCAAATTTGAACTACATCTACATGCAACGCCTAACCAAAACGGTTTGAAAAATCATATTTTGTGTACTTGTGTGCGAGTTAATTCCATGTGCAGTAAATTAGAAGGAATTTTCAAACATATTGGTCTCAAGGCATGCACACATGCATGGAGCGCCATGGCATTTTAATCCAAAAATTAAAAATGATCAGAAAACATGAAACCTTGCTTGATTTAATGTCATGCCACCAAGATGATGTGGTAAACAAATTGGCATGTTTGACGAAAGTTTAGACACACAGCCCCTCACAAACCGGAGCAACTCACTAGAAGGTTCGTGGTTCCGAGAGGGAACAATGCATGTTTGATGACGAACGGGAGATAGCTTCCTCTTACGGCCTTCAATTTTTTCTTCGTCTAACGTGCACTACTACAACTGTAATGTGAAATTTTTGAAAATTCTAGAGGTCATTTGACCTTTTAAAGACATTTAATTGATTTTCTAGCCATTTAATGACCGTAATTCAAATTTGAACTACATCTACATGCAACGCCTAACCAAAACGGTTTGAAAATCATATTTGTGTACTTGTGTGCGAGTTAATTCCATGTGCAGTAAATTAGAAGGAATTTTCAAACATATTGGTCTCAAGGCTTGGGCACATGCATGGAGTGCCATGGCATTTTAATTCCAAAAATTAAAAAATGATCAGAAAAACATGAAACCTTGCTTGATTTAATGTCATGCCACCAAGATGATGTGGAAAAAAATTGGCCTGTTTGACAAAAGTTTGGACAACACCCCTCACAAACCGGAGCAACTCACTAGAAGGTTCGTGGTTCCGAGAGGGAACAATGCATGTTTGATGACGAACGGGAGATAGCTTCCTCTTACGGCCTTCAAATTTTTTTCTACGTTTAACATGCACTAATACAACTGTCATGTGAAAATTTGGAAAATTTCAGGGGTCATTTGACCTTTTAAAGACATTTAAGTGATTTTCTAACCATTTAATGACCGTAATTCAAATTTGAACTACATCTACATGCAACGCCTAACCAAAACGGTTTGAAAAATCATATTTTTGTGTACTTGTGTGCGAGTTAATTCCATCTGTAGTAAATTAGAAGGAATTTTCAAACATATTGGTCTCAAGGCATGGGCACATGCATGGAGTGCCATGGCATTTTAATTCAACAAAAATTAAAAAATGATCAGAAAAACATGAAACCTTGCTTGATTTAATGTCATGCCACCAAGATGATGTGGTAAAAAAATTGGCCTGTTTGACGAAAGTTTGGACACACACCCCTCACAAACCGGAGCAACTCACTAGAAGGTTCGTGGTTCCGAGAGGGAACAATGCATGTTTGATGACGAACGGGAGATAGCTTCCTCTTACGGCCTTCAATTTTTTTCTACGTTTAACGTGCACTAATACAACTGTCATGTGAAAATTTGGAAAATTTCAGGGGTCATTTGACCTTTTAAAGACATTTAAGTGATTTTCTAACCATTTAATGACCGTAATTCAAATTTGAATTACATTTACATGCAACGCCTAACCATAACGGTTTGAAAAATCATATATTTGTGTACTTGTGTGCGAGTTAAAAAATCATCAGACGATGTAAATATCTGGTGTTCAAAAAAGAAATCGTAAAGATCTGGCAAGACAACCGGGCCCCACACGATTGGCACTCTATCTTGCGGCTCGAGGTTTGGTAGGTGAGTGGTGCAAATCTTAATCAGACACGGTTCTGTATTGGAAACCGTCATCTATTATGTTCACACACGGATTTTGATGCAGGAATCGTATGTTATTCAAACTACAATACTCATAAATTCCAGCGACGGGCGTGTGTACGGTCCCCGTCGATCTAGATTCTGGCCGCCAATAAATACTACATTGCTCACGTCGTCCCGCCTGCATTCTCATCTACATCCTCCCCTCGCTCGCCCTCTCTCTCTCTCAAATCTCTGCCATGGCGCCGCCGGTCTGCCCACGCGTCGACGAGGAGTCGCCGCCCCCGAGGATGCTCACTCGATTAGCAGCGACGAGGACCCCTACGCGCCGCCTGATGAAGTTGCGCTAGACCCCCCAACTTTGGATTGGTTTTGGGGCCAGTACAATCTTTGTCTGTGGAAGTTGCTGCCGCCGGCTGAGAAAGCCAGGCAAGTGGCGTTCAAGAAGGATATGGCGGAGGAGGAAGCCAGGTACCTGGCAGCCTGTGAAGCCCGTGATGCCGCCTAGAAAAAGGAGGCGACGAAGCTTTGGGGGCGGGCGCGTCGTCGTGCCGAGGAGGTGTATGAAGACGGGTACTTCGCGAGGAAGGTCATAGGCGCTGGGCGCCGCGTTGCTACGTGGAGGTGGGCCGATAAGCTCTAGCGTGCCACCGACGAGGAGCTCCGTTGGGCGCCCAACGAAATGGCAAGATCGGCCGCACGCGTCCACCAGCAAGAGGCAGATCGGTACGTCAAGCGCTGCGAGGCGGAGGAGGCGGAGTACTACCTCTGCACTGGGAAGACGCTGTGCACCAGGGAGCTGCTGTCGAGGGGCTGCCGGAATACTGGCCCCAGGAGGGATTGTTAGTTTTAGTATTGTTCATTTTCAATTTTATGCATTGTACCTAGTAGTTAAGTATCATCACGTATATGTGATGATTATATATATATATATATATATATATATTTTCTGTGATAAACTAATGAACAAGTAATATATATATTATGAATTCCATTTTCTATCTGTTTTTGTATACTAATTTGAATCTAGCTGTTATCATCCACATATACAGAATGGAAAGCGTATATACACACATTGAAACAGAACATATAAGAATGGAAAAAAGAGTACACACATTGAAACAGAGAAATAAATAGAGCAATACTATGATTGTTGTGAATACACAGCTATCCACGTCGAAACGACTTTCCAAAATAAAATGCGTCCATGAGACCATGACCAGCAGCCCTTGCCTACGGTAGCTCTTGGCTCTGCCTGAACTCGTGCAGGCGTTCATCCAAGCGGTCGACACGCTCGCGGTACATCTGGAGCGCGATCTCGAGCTCCAAGTTGGCTACTTCATCGGAGATCACCAGCTCGAGGATGCAACGGCCATGTTCCTCTACCGCGCCCAGCTGGACACCTCGACCAAGGAGGCGGTCAAGCCTACGGACCAGTGCGTTGGCATCCAGCGGGCCGTGGACAAGGTGAAAGGCGGCACCCATGCGAACGGCACGGCGGGCATCCGGTGCAAGTACGGCGCGGCCGGCCTCTGGTGCAAGTACGGCGCTGAGGGCCTCTACCACTCCTGGCGAGGAATGGCGGTACTGACGGGAAGTGTACCCAGCTGCGACGCCATGTTGACAGTAGGCAAGCGCCGATGGATCCGCTCTTGCTACGCAGCGCGCCGTGCCTCTCGCTCTGCGGCGCTCCAACGGTCTCGCCATGCGGCGAGCCGTAGCCTATCGGGGCGGATGCGCCTAGCTTGCTCTGCGTCGCCCCATCGATCATGTTGTGCAGCGAGCTGCAGCCTGTCGGCGCTGACATGCCTATCTTGATCCGCGGCGCTCAAGCGCCATGCGCCAAAGGTCTGCTCAACCCTGGCGATGACGTGCATCACAGCGTCATCCATCGCGTTGCCGGGGAGCGCGTCGGCCTCGACGGGCCGTGGCGCCTGCTTGTTTTCCTCATCGACAAGGTTGATGGCAGAGGAGACGCTTTGGTGGGTTGGCATGCCTGGAAAAAGTGGATGTGCTACAGGCTGCACTTGTCATCTCCATGCGTCGCGCGCCGCCTATGCGCAATATCGCTGGGTGGCGGGAAACAGGTTATGTAATGGCGGGAAACGGTGGCGTGTTCATAAAACAGCATCAATTAATGGAAACTTAGCATAGAAGGAACATCGAGCTAGCAAAAGAAGTAGATGATGACCAGATGAACACGGACCACACTAGGGAACCCGTCGGTGATGAATTCATCAATCCCAAACGGTTGAATACTAGCAAGCGTTTGCGCACAACACACACGGCCTATTCCATCACAAACAGGTCGGATGGATCAACTGTATGCCACGTATCGCACATTGTCAAAAAGTAATGCGGTGGAACTTCTTTAACATGTGTTAAAAAATAAAAAAAATAAAAAACAAGGACCTCGAGGTTAAATTAACTCATGGGATGGGTCATATCAGTCATTTAATTTGACAAATATGACACATCCTATCAATTACTTTAACATCAACACAACTTCCCATTCAGTCACCCATCTGATGGCTGCTCCAGCCTGAGCACACTTAACTTCAGAGTTTTCTTACATGAGCTACTAGTGGAACAACTAGTCCTTGCTGATAGGATGCCTCTTCGCATCCTTATGGCTTATCCGGATGACCGCCCGTCCCCCAATGGCCAATAGATGTTGTGTAGATAGGGCATATCACATACTTATTATTAGAAGCAATCATCTGTGTTATTATCGGTCTTCGCACACATTTCTGATTACAGACCTGTTTGCGGCGTATCACACACATCTTGTTATATTGAACCGTTTCTGTTCTCTTGTCTCAACGCAAACAGTTCATCCGAGTGAACCGCATGCTGTATATCGCACACATCTTCATCTGGCTGCCCATTTCTTTTGTGTTGCCTAATCACAAACAGTTCATCCGAGTGAGCCGTATGGTGTATATCGCACACACCTTCATCTGGCTGCCCATTTCTTTTGTTCCTCCTCACCGCAAACAGTTAATTGAGCTGAACCGTATGCCCTGCATCGCACATGCAACTAAAATCTGAACCGTGTTTGATGCATCCTCCATCGCAAACGTTTTGCACCTTTTTTGACGGTTATTTTACACCACCGTTTGCGATTATGGCATCGCACACAGTTTCGTCGATGGGTCTCTGATCGTAGTGTCGCGTTAGCAGCATCCTGCGGTAGTGCCACATCACCGGGATCGAGGTTGACACGGCCGCCGCGGGCAATGATGAAGTCGCAGGCTGCCTTTGTCTTGACTGAATCGCAGAGGTCCTCTGCCCATTCCTTGCAGGGCATCAGGCTCTCGATGAGCACTGGTGACGGCGGCTCTTCGGGTGGGTCGTCGATCATGCCGCCGAGCAACTCTGGATCTTTTGCACGGTGGATGGCAAACTGCTCATCACACCTCCTCTGCAATATGTTGATTGTGCTCCCAAGGATATGACGCCGATATCGCTACCGATGGGCCATGGTGCCTGCACCGGCCGATGAAGCTCTTGCTCCCCGACCTACTCGGGCTCGTTCCCCTCACCGAACATGTAACGCATGTAGGCGTCAACGTCGAAGCTTTGGTCGTTGCCTGGCATGCTTGGAATAACTACTGGTAGATGGGTGAGGACTAGATCTTCGTACAGTGTCGCGGCGGTGCGTTGCCGCCTGGGTTATATGCAGCAAGCCATTAGCTGGTGGCATTAAACCGGTGAGGGAATAGGCGTGGATTTTACAATTCACCCATGTGGAGCATGGGAAGCATTCGCTGGAGCGCGGGAAGACTAAGTGGAGCACACACACAACCCGAATACCGTATTCGGTGCCACGTGTTATTTATCACACAAGTGTTAACATAAGGAAACGCATGTGTAATACTAATCATCGCACATGAGTACTCGCAGATGCATCGTGTGCGATACTCCTAGCCACCGCAAGCAACTAGTTTGCATTTTTCAAAGTTTTTTGTACACACAGAATCGCACACGAACTAACTGTATTAACCGTATGTGTTGTAATTTCTCATCGCAAACAGTTCATCCGAGTCGGCTGTTTGCCACGTATCACACACATCTTGTTAAGTTGAACCAT
Source organism: Triticum aestivum (assembly GCF_018294505.1). Taxonomy (NCBI): domain Eukaryota; kingdom Viridiplantae; phylum Streptophyta; class Magnoliopsida; order Poales; family Poaceae; genus Triticum; species Triticum aestivum. Next base: position 57,856,847 of record NC_057802.1, read on the forward strand.
TTCTGTTGCGTTCGCTAATCGAAAACAGTTTGTCCGAGTGAACCGTATGCCCTATATCACACACACCTTGATCTGGCTAACCGTTTATGTTGCACCCCCTAGTAGCAAACGGTTCATCGGAGCGAACTGTATGCCGTTTATCGTGCACACATTGATATGGCTGCCCGTTTCTATTGTTCTGCCTCATCACAAACAGTTCGAACGGGTTAACCGTGTGCCCTGAATCGCACACGCAACTAAAATCTGAACCGTGTTTGATGGCTCCGCCATCGCAAATGTTTTGTACCTTTTTTGATGGTTTTTTACATCCCGTTTTGTGATTAATGCATCGCACACAGTTTCGTCAAAGGGTCTCTGATCGTAGTGTCGCGTTAGCAGGATCCTGCAGTAGTGCAAGAACTAGAAAATCAGTAGGGTATTTTATTTTCCCACACAAGACTTCAGCATCTCTAACAATCCCAATTGGTGAGATAGTATCTCTATTAGCAAGCTTAATAGTAACATCAATATCTTCTATTTCAGCAGGTGCAATATCATTCATAATTTCTTGGTATAAAGTAAAGGGAATTGCACTCACAGTAGCGTTCACATAAGCCATGATAACAATGATCTCCTATCTTAACAGAGACAACAGGCATCCAAACAATAGGTCTATGTTTATCTTTATCATCAAGTTTAGCAATTCTAGCAGCTTCATCACAGAAATAAATAACATGCCCATCAATATTATCAACCAAGAGATCTTTAACCAAAGCAATACTAGGTTCAACTTTAATTTATTTAGGGGGGTGTAGGTGTGGTTTCTCAATACAAGCAATAGGAATAACAGGATCAACATTATAAGTAATGGTATCTTCTTCAGCTTTAATGGGTTCTACTATTTTTACTTCAATGGGAGGATGATATTTAAACCACTTATCCTTAGGGAGATCACCATGATTAGCAAATGATTCATAGGAAGAAGATACTATCTCAGAGTCAAGCCCATACTTAGTGCTAAATTCACAAAAAGCATCGGTATCCATAAAAGATTTAACACACTCAAACTTAGGTTTATACCTTACTCCTTACCTTTGTCGAGCTCCCGATCTTCAGAGTTGCGTTTAATTCTTTCCAAAATCTCCCATTTGAATTCAATAGTCTTCTTCATAAAAGAACCGGTACAAGAAGTATCGGGCATGGATTGATCATTATGAGAAAGTCGAGCATAAAATTCTGAATAATAATTTCTCTTGAGAGCTCATGATTGGGGCATGAATATAACATTGACTTAAGCCTCCCCCAAGCTTGAGCGATACTATCTCCTTCACGAGGCCAAAAATTATATATATCGATCACCACTTGATGGCATCCTCTCCATGGGTTGTATGAGATCTTCCTCTTGACGCAAGCCCATGGAAACATACCTAACCCCACATAGAACTCTCACGTAGACCATGGGTTAGTACACAAAGCATAATGGACAATGCTTACCATACCATGGGATCACTTGATCCCTCTCGGTACATCTTCTACACTTTATGAGTTGATAAACTTGATTCACTCTTGACTTAGCCTTGATCAACCTTGAATCTTTCCAACTCTCTTCATTTTGATGATGTCTTGAAGGTAAATATGAATGATCACACAATTTTCTTCTTCAAGACATGCTTGCAATAAGCTCAACACTCACATGAACAATCTTTGGATAATTCCTTAATTCCACCTTGGTCAACTCATAAACTCCTTGAAACCAACACATGGACTTCAAGAAAAGCCTATGGACAAATCCTTCAAATATAACTCAATGCAACCATTAGTCCATAGAGAATGTCATAGATTACCAAAACCACACATGGGGGCACCGCTTGTCCTTTCAGGTGTATCTTCTCCTCGACCGAAAGAACAAGAAGTTGCTCCTCAACCTACTGCACTTACTAAAAATATTTATTATGAAATTCCTTTGGGTATGATAGAGAAACTTCTAGCTAATCCTTGTGTAGGAGATGGAACACTACATCGTGATATGCATCTAACCTATGTGGATGAAGTTTGTGGATTATTTAAGCTTGTAGGTTTTCCCGAGGATGAATTCAAGAAGAATGTCTTCCCTTTATCTTTGAAGGGAAAGGCATTGACATGGTATAGGCTATGTGATGATATTGGATCTTGGAATTACAACCGATTGAAATTGGAATTTCATCAGAAGTTTTATCCTATGCATCATGTTCATCGTGATCGGAATTCCATCAAGATTGCGGTGTGCAAGATCAAGTGGAGCATCACGAAGAGATCAAGTGCTTGAAGCTTGCCGTCCATTGTGGTGTCAATGGACTTGTGAAGATATGCCAAAGAGTGGCTCACCCATAGTGGAGTATGGGGGAGCAATCAACTAGTTTTCATCAAGCCAACGGAATCAAGAAAGGTGGTCCAACTTGAAGGAGTCAAGATCATCATCATCTAGCTCAAGTGGACTGTGTGCAAGGCAAAGGTTCGCCCTTGATAGGTTTTCTATTTTACCGGTCTCATGGTGGTAGTTGGGAGACCGGGTTATAGGATCGATTGCCGTACTATCAAGGGGGGCTCTTGATGAGTAGCTTGATCGTATCGTTCGTAGAGAGCCCAAACCATTGCATCCTTGCATCATCTTTATTGGCTCTTGTTTGTTTCATCTCCTTGTGAGATTTGGAGTTTATGGTCATCTTGATGACAAGCTCGAGTTCATCGAAAACGGAGTTCACATGCTTCTTCTATGATTTTTTCGATGTTGGAGGTTATGTCGGTTCTTCTCTATTGGAGGTTTCACTCCTCTATTTGTTTGGCATACCTCCCATGCCTCTTCTTACTATTACCAGTCGTTGTTTGGATAGTACTAGTCATCAGCTATCCAACAAGTTTGAGTTTGTTGATTTCGGAGTCCATTTTCAAAAGTTGCGATTGTTTCGGTCCTACCTATTTCTTCTGTTTTGCTTGGGCTATTTTGTGGCACCCAAGCAGTAGTACCGCTCAGTACCATGGTAGTACCGCTTGCGGTACTTCCGCTGTGGACTACCGCAGCCACTGCCGCTTGGTAAAAGTCTTATGTGCATGTTTCTGTTGCCTGTTTCCTCTCAAGTAGTGCGGTAGTAGTGCGGTAGTAGTGCGGTAGTACCGCTCAAGTAGTAGTACTGCACCCGCAAGCGGTAGTACCGCTTGTGCTTCAATGGTTGTGCTTGTTTCTATTGCCTATTTCCCCTAAGCGGTAGTAGAGCGGTAATAGAGCGGTAGTACCGCTGAAGCGGTAGTAGAGCGGTACTACCTCTCTAGCAGATCTACTATTCATGTTATCTTCCTCGTTGGGCTGTTTTGGCCGTGCTAAGCGGTAGTACCGCTTCGCCAAGTGGTAGTACCGCTTGTGCATGACCTGAGCACATAACGGTTGGATTCGGGAGGTCCTATAAAAGGGGGGTCTTCTTCCCCATTGAACCTTATCCTTTGAGCTCGTGTTCTTCCCCCATTGTTGACCTTCTTCGAGCTTGCTATCTCTCAATCCCTCCATGGATTCTTGATAGTTTTGGGGGTGGGGGAGAGAGAGGAGATCTTGATCCACATTTCCATCAATCAATTTCTCATCTATGTGAGGGGAACCCCTTGGATCTAGATCTTGGAGTTCTTCGTGTTCTCCTTCTTGTTCTTCCTCTCATTTTCCTCCATAGCTTTCGATGCTTTGGTGGGATTTGAAAGTGAGGTACTTTGGCACTCAGTGTGCCCGTGCCATTGCATTTGGTGCATCGGTTTGAGTTCGCCACGGTGATACGTGGAAGTGAAGTTGAGTAGCTTATTACTCTTGGGTGCTTGGTACCCTTGAGCTTGTTCCTCTTGGGTGCTTGGGCGCCCTAGACGGTTGGTGGTGTTCGGAGCTCAATCATTGTGGTGTAAAGCTCCGGGCAAGCGTCGGGGTCTCCAATTAGGTTGTGGAGATCGCCCCGAGCAATTTGACGGGTACCAGTGACCGCCCCCAAGGATTGCCAAAGTGTACGGGCTCGGTGACCGCCCCCAAGGGTTGCCATTTGTATGGGTTCGGTGACCGCCCTCAAGGGTCCCTTAGTGGAATCACGACATCTTGCATTATGCGAGGGCGTGAGGAGATTGCGGTGGCCCTAGTGGCTTCTTGGGGAGCATTGTGCCTTCACACCGCTCCAAACGGAGATTAGCATCCGCAAGGGTGTGAACTTCGGGATATATCATCGTCTCCGCGTGCCTCGGTTATCTTTTACCCGAGCCCTTTACTTATGCACTTTACTTTGTGATAGCCATATTGTTTCTTGTCATATATCTTGCTATCACCTAGTTGTTTATTTTGCTTAGCATAAGTTGTTGGTGCACATAGGTGTGCCTAGTTGTTGTAGGTTTTGTGCTTGACAAATTAACCTCTAGGTTTATTCCGCATTTGTTGAAGCCTAAACCGTAATTATTTTAAAGCGCCTCTTCACCCCCCCTCTAGGCGACATCCACGATCTTTCAATTGGTATCAGAGCCTCGTCTCTCTTTGTTAGGCTTAACCGCCTAGAGAGTAAAGATGTCGACTAAGGGATTAGGATTCTCTGACACTCTTAGTTTCGATGGAACAAATTTTGATGTTTGGGTAATTCGCATTCTTAATCTCTTTAGGGTCATGGACCCAAATTTAGAGCGAATTGTAGATATGGGTTTTTCTCGTCCAAAGGATCCCCAAAGATTGTCTTTAGAAGATGAGAAAAACTCTTATCTCAATGCTCAAGCTTCTAATGTGCTTTTCTATGCTTTGAGCAATGTAGTTATATTTCAACTCATGCCGTTCCGGGATCCTCATGAGTTGTGGACAAAGCTTCAAGATAAATATGGCGTGTCCAAGATTTGTGGGGATTATTGTTCTTCCTCCACCTACATGGATTGCTACAAGGTAATGTTATGGTGAGTAGTGTTGTTCATTTCAATGATGATAGTGTGCTTATCGTTGATGACTCTTCATCACTATCTTGTTGCAATGCTCCATCTTTGGACATTAACACTTCGTGCACCTTACATGTTTCTCATGCTTGTGTTGATAGTCCGTGCATATCATGTATAAATTGTTTGACTAAATCTCATGATGATATGCTTGCTATATCTTGTTGCCATGATAAAAATGCATGTATCTCCTCGATTTGTTGTGCTAACAATGTAGAGGAAACCCAACACTCCATGGAACAATATGTGGTCTTGAACGTTGCTTCAAGGGATCCTACATCATCATCAATTGCTTTTTACCTTATGGCTAAGGCTTCAAAGGTATCTCCTACTTTGAACCCCAATATGTCTCTTGATGATGATGTTAATGCTAATGATGATGATGATAATGATGAAGAGAATGATAATGTTGCTTCCTTAAAAATTAAGGGGGAAATGATATTTAAAGCTCTTCATAAGAATAAAATTGCTCGTTCCAACTTCATGGAAATCATGTCTATTGCCATTGAGGGCAAGAAATACATTGAGGAGTTGGAATATCATCTCGAGGAGCATGAGGTCACCATTGATAAAATGGAAGGTCATGAGCGTGATTACGCTAACGAGATCGCGGACCTCTCTCAAGCTCTTGAACTTGAACAAACCACCAAGGAATCGCTTGAGGAGACCTTTGCTCTAGAATTATGTAGAATAAAGGAATCTCATGATAGAGCACTTGCGGTGGCCAATGATTTCAAAACTAAAAATGCTAAGCTTGAAGTTGCTCATGCTAGACTCCTTGAGGATTTTGAGCACCCCAAAAAATGGATCAAGGGTCATCAAGGGTGATCTCATCAAACTCACCGACTCTCATGCTCAACTCGAAGCTTCTTATTTAAAAGAGCTTGCCAAGTTGTCCTCTCCTATTGTTGTTAATGATGATGCGTGTGCTACTAACTCTATTACTTGTGAAGCATCCATTTTGAAGGAGAATGTTGAGCTACTAGCTCAACTTGAGTTGCTATCTAGCAATTATGAGAAATTGGAAGAAAGCCATGAAAAGCTCTCAAGCTCTCATGATGATCTTCTAGTATCCCATAATGTGCTAAAGATAGCTCATGAGGCCATGATTGCTAAGTTAACATCTAGTGAGCCTCATGTGGATACTAGCACTACTTTTAGTCAAAATGCTATATTGCCTTGTGCTAGTCCTCCTAACTCATCCATGCATAACATTGGTACATCTTGTGATGAATTACTTTCCTTGCCTTGTTGCTCTAACGATGAAGCTTATACTTCCTCTAGTGCTTGTGTTGAGACTAACCATGTAGAGGAAATCAAAGAGCTCAAGTCCCAAGTCACTTCTAAGAAAGACTTGGAAAAGTGTCATGAAGGGAAGGCCACACTCAACAATACCTTGAGTGTGCAAAAATCCCCCAATGACAAAGGTGGACTTGGATTCAACTCAAATAAGAAGAAGTCCAAGAGTAACAAGAAGAAGGCCCAAAAACAAGTCGAGAATTCGGCCAAGATCATTTGCTTCAAGTGCAAAATTGAAGGGCATCATGTTAGATCTTGCCCTTTGAAGAAGAAAACCATTAGTGACAAGCAACAAGGGAAGCGGCCACAAGTTCATTCTCATGCTCAACCTCAAGTTGAAGAAAGGCCTCTTCCCAAGAAAACTCAAGCTAATGCTTCTCAAGTTGAGAAATCAAGTGAGAAGAAAGTGAAGAGTAGACGTTGCTACCTATGTCTTGAGAAAGGTCACCTTGCTTCCTCATGCACTAGTGGTAACTTATCCATCCCAATTATTATTGATGATATCTATTCTCTTGGGAAGGATAAGGTTGGCAATGTGTTTGCCAAGTTTCTTGGTACTCAAAGTGGTTTCAAGAAAAGAACCATTTGGGTTGCCAAGCCTATTGTGACTAATCTCTTAGGACCCAACTTGGTTGGGGACCAAAAAGTTCAAACTTGATCAATAGGTGTTGTTGGAGGGAATTGGAGTCTTGGCTACATTATGAAGTATTAAGGGGACTTCATCATTCTTATTGTCTCAAGCCAAGTCAATTGGGTTATCAAGTTTCTATACTATATCCAATGTGCCTCCTTCCGGTAACTTGTACTTAAATTGTTTACATTGAAAGTTACTTGCCCCTTTGCATGTTTTGGTTTTGTTCCTTGCATGTGTTTGTATATGTTGTGCCTCCAAATTTCTTATCTTGAGTAATCAAGTATGTGGATGTTGGTTTGCACATCATGTACATGTATGTCGTACGTTGAGCCTTTGTGCATCTTGTTTGTATCTTAGTTGGCTCTTGTGAGAGATTAATGGAATATCCCATTGTGGGGGAGTGATGTGCTTTGTGCACCTCACAATCCTATAAATGTGTGTACGTGAGGAATACCATCTAGTATTGATATTACAAGATTATCTAGTCGCTATGTGGTATGTCTTCTCATGACAAATTCAAATTCTAAATAGTCCATTAATTATCTCTTGTTCGATCCTCTTATTGCCTCTTGTTAAGTTTTTATTGGTATCACATTATGGGGGAGTAATATGCTATGTGCGTATTACAAGCCTAGAAAATGTGTACATTTGAGATATTGTCACCTAGAATCGATATTGTAAATTATCTTGTTCCTAGGTGGCATGTTATCTCTACAAGTTGCATTTTGCTTGTGTTTGGTGTGAAGATGATGTTGTATATCCTTGCTATCTACCAACGGGGATTATTTCCAAATACTTTTGGTCTTTTGACAATTTGTACTCACTTATGTGTGGTAGAAATTATTGATCATCTTTACATTGGCCTTTGCTTTTATTTGCCTTATCTATTTCCTAGGATTGTGTCAACTCCCATTGTATTCCATACCACTTGTGGATCTTGTTATTTCTTTGAGCTTGTCTAGTGTTTGTATAGATATAGTGAAAATGGTGATCCCATCTTGTGCTTCTTGTATTCAAATGCAAATTCTCTATAATGCACAATGCCTGGGGGAGCTATCCTATTTTTCTTAGAATGCTCACCTTGTGATCCTTATCAAGTGTGTGTTGGTGGAATGCAAACCATTTCTTTTTGGTACTTTGTGCCATCATGAAACTTTGTAGAGCGTTTGGTTTGTTTGGAACCATTCTCTCTTTTGGGAGTTCGACATCTATTTTTGTGTGTGTATCATTGGATATCTCATTCCTTGTTGTATCTTTTAATTGATATCTTCCAAGTGATGATTTCTCCTTTTGATATCCTTTTCTCTAGGTATTTCTTTTTCATTTGGTGTCGGTTCTTGAAAGTCTTTAGCATGCATAGTTACTTCATGTACATTTTTTGGCATGCTTCCTTCTTTGATCCAATATATAAGGGAAACTTCACAAAGTCTCTAATTGGCTAAGATGTGCATGAAATTCTATTTCATATCTGTATGCACTTATGTATGTGGAGTTTGTCATATGTATTGTTGGTTTGCTAACTCTTTGGTCCCAATGAGTTTGGGTACCATTTTGTTTGTGGTGCTATTCTAGGAACAACTAGAGATGCGTTGGATGTCGGCTCATTCAAAAGGAAGGTGGTGTCACCATGTGCTTATTGGAGTCAAGCTAGGACGTTCAATGAACTACTATCGTTTACATTCAATTGGTATCTACTACATCCTTCCAATGTTATCTCAGTAACAAGTATCTACTCAGGCATACATTTCTTACATACAACCTTGTGTAGGTTGCATCATGGCATGAATTTCTTGATTAGTTCTTGTGATACTTGTTTCCCTTCTCAAAGCATCTCAACAATGATCTCTTGTTGATAGTTGTGATGTCTTTGATGTTCGTTTGGTTGAAGCTCATTTATATACTATAAGATAATATTAAGCCATGTGCTATATGCTTTTCAAGCAAATATCTTATTAGTATATTTTATGACTTCTGTTTGGGTATCCTATTCGTTCCTTGAGTAACCATTTCTTGTGTGCATCCTTCTTTGTAGATTGATATCATCATGATTTTCATCTACCTAGAATCTTATACACTTGAGAGAAGTTACATCTTTAGTGGATATCCTTATTCTTTCAGGTCCACCTTTCTTTCCTTTGTATTTCCTAGGTGGCTCCGTGGAAGGATTGGTCTTGAGTGCGGATCTTATATCTTTGCATTTTGTTGCACTCTTTTGTGGTGAAGATTGTTTTCCTCTTGCTTGTCATGATGAGGCTTTTTCCAATTCAATTGGTATCCCTCCTCTCAATGAAGCTTTCTTTGATGTCTTCACCATGGTTGTCACAAGCATAGGTTCTTTACATACTTATTAGTGAGCTTGTGAACCCATTTGCTAGTTGTGTGTGGGAATGACAGGCCTTGCACCATGTATCTCATTCATTCAAAGACTATATAGATGCTTAATGCTCATCTGTACATTAGTCTTCTCTAGTGCATTGCCTTGACTCACACACATCGATTTTGGTTGAGCCTATTCCTAAGTTGCCTCTTTTACATGTTGCTCAACCATTTGTTTGTTGCAAGTGCTAGGCTTAGTTTCCTATATGCTCATTTGCACTTGTTGTAAGTTTCTATTGATTTTGGGGCAGCTATGATCCTATTTTGTGCACTTTGTATCCAAATACAAAAAACTCTTATGTGTGCACAAATCATGGGGAGCTTCTCTAGTTTCTCTAGAACACTCCTTTGCTCATATCATAACATCCATTATTCATGTGGCTCATAGGATCTTTGGTCTAGTTGGTTCAACTGATATCATTTGATTGACTGCTTCAATTGGTATCTTTTGATTGCTTGATTGCTTGTGTCTCTCTTTGTTATGTCTTTGTGGCGTATCATTCTTTAGCAACCTTTGAGCCTCAATATAATAGTCTTCCTCCAAGTATTTACCTTTGGATGTGTGTATTGCTTTCCACTCTCTTGTTGAGAAATACACAACTTATGGTGGAACACAATTTATATTGGTCTTCTATGCTTCTCATCCATTTTGGCAATCGATGCCAATGGGGGAGATGTTTCAGAGAGTTTTGTGGAGTAGTTTAGAGAGTTATCTCTTCTAGCTTTGGTTTTGTTCCTAAGCACTTGCATCTCATACGCATGCATTATTGGTTGTTGCATTGCATGGCGATGCATAATTCCTTATATAAACTCTCTTAAAAGTGATTGTCATCAATTTCCAAAATGGGGGAGATTGAAAGGACATGCCATGCCTGAGGGAGTCCTGGATTAGGGGGTACTCGGACAGCCAGACTATATACTTTGGCCGGACTATTGGACTATGAAGATACAAGATTGAAGACTTCGTCTCGTGTCCGGGTGGGACTCTCCTTCGCGTGGAAGGCAAGCTTGGCTATTCAGATATGTAGATCTCCTCCCTTGTAACTGACTCTGTGTAACCCTAGCCCCCTCCGGTGTCTATATAAACCGGAGGGTTTAGTCCGTAGGACGAGAACAATCATAATCATAGGCTAGCTTCTAGGGTTTAGCCTCTACGATCTCGTGGTAGATCAACTCTTGTAATACTCATATCATCAAGATCAATCAAGCAGGAAGTAGGGTATTACCTCCATCGAGAGGGCCCGAACCTAGGTAAACATTGTGTCCCCCGCGTCCTATTACCATCCGCCTTAGACGCACAGTTCGGGACCCCCTACCCGAGATCCTCCGGTTTTGACATCGACATTGGTGCTTTCATTGAGAGTTCCACTGTGCCGTCGCGAAGAAGGCTTGATGGCTCCTTCAGTCATCGTCAACGATGCAATCCAGGGTGAGGTTTTTCTCCCCGGACAGATCTTCGTATTCGGCGGCTTCGCACTGCGGGCCAACTCGCTTGGCCATCTGGAGCAAATCGAGAGCTACGCCCCTGGCCATCAGGTCAGGTTTGGAAGCTTGAACTATACTGCCGACATCCGCGGAGACTTGATCTTCGACGGATTCGAACCCATGTCAGGTGCGCCGCACAGTCACGACGAGCTTGACTTAGCTCTGTCGTCGGACGGTGTTCGGGATATCACACCTGTAGCTACTCCGGCCCTCAAGTCGAAGCAGATCGCGCCGTCTGAGGATGGGTGGATGGACCCCGCCACGAAGGCCGCACACTCAGCGGCGATAGAGCCAAATACTGACTTCACGTCCTATGAAACCTGTGTTGCCGGACACTTGGATTCGCCCCCGGCCACGGGCTCTGAACCGCTTGCGTCCGTGCCTATCGAATCTGATTGGGCACCGATCATGGAGTTTTCCTCCATAGATATCTTTCAGCACTCGCCCCTGGGCGACGTGCTAAACTCATTAAGGTCTCTCTCCTTGTCAGAAGACCCTTGGCCGAACTGAGTCCGGCTTGAGTGGGAAGCGGGCGACGAAGAAATTCGTTACCCACCCACCACCCACTTAATAGCCACTGTCGACGACCTAACCGACATGCTCGATTTCGAATCCGAAGACATCGACGGTATGGACGACGATGCAGGAGACGAACAGGAACCACCGCCCATAGGGCGCTGGACTGCCACCTCATCATATGATATATACATGGTGAACACCCCCAAAGAAAGCGATGGCAATAAGTCAACGGAGGATAATCCCCCCGAGAAGCAATCTAAGCACCGGCGTCATCGGCGCCGCTCTAAGCCCCGCCATAGCAAAAGCAGCGATACCGGCACAAGAGACAATAACGCTGCAGATATTACCGAAGACGAAGACAATCCCCTCCAGCCAGGCTTCGAGCGGGAGGATGGGCAAGCTAGCCCTAAGGAACAGGCAGCAGACGGGGAATCAGAGGATGACAATTACATGCCTCTCTCCGAAAACGAGGTGAGCCTCGGCGATGAAGAATTTATCGTGCCTGAGGATCCCGTCGAGCAGGAGCGCTTCAAGCGCCCGCTTATAGCCACAGCAAAAAGCCCGAAGAGAAAGCAACAACAGCTTCAAGCTGACCAAGATCTACTAGCGGATAGATGGACTGAGGTCCTGGCAGCCGAGGAATACGAACTCGAGCGCCCAACCAAAAGTTACCCAAAGCGCAGGTTGCTACCCCAACTCGAGGAGGAAGTATTAAAGCCTACGCCTCCAGCATATGATGTGGCTGACCGGCCACCTCGTGGCCGAGGTAAAGCGGCATATCAGGCCGAAGTCCAGCCCGCACCCCGGCGCAAGTTAAACAAAAATACCAAGGCCCGGGGTAACATGCAGGACCTGCGAGACATATTGGAAAACAAAGCTGGGCATAAAAGAGCGATCTACGGATCACGAGGGCGCGCCCGAACGCGTGAGGACGACCATCACGCCGGTTATACTAAAAGCAAATCTGGCCGGGCCGAATACAACAGACAAGACTCGTATGAACTGCGTCGTTATATAGCCCGGCACAGAGGCGCCGCACACCCCCTATGCTTCACCGATGAAGTAATGGATCATGAATTCTAGAAGGGTTTAAACCCGTGAACATTGAATCATACGATGGTACTACAGACCCCGCGGTATGGATAGAGGATTTCTTCCTCCACATTCACATGGCCCGCGGGGATGATCTACACGCCATCAAGTATCTCCCACTAAAACTCAAAGGGCCGGCTCGGCATTGGCTAAATAGCTTGGCAGCAAACTCCATCGGAAGTTGGGAGAACCTGGCAGACGCATTCCTGGACAACTTCCAGGGCAGTTATGTGCGACCACCGGATGCTGATGACCTAAGTCACATAACACAACAACCCGGAGAGTCAGCCAGGAAATTCTGGACTCGGTTCCTAACTAAAAAGAACCAAATTGTCGACTGTCCGGATGCCGAAGCCCTAGCGGCCTTTAGACATAACATCCATGACGAGTGGCTCGCCCGACATCTCGGCCAAGAGAAGCCAAAATCCATGGCAGCCCTCACGACACTCATGACCCGCTTTTGCGCGGGTGAAGATAGCTGGTTGGCCCGTAGCAACAACACAACAAGCAACCCTGGCACATTAGAGGCCAGAGATAGCAACGACAAACCTCGACGCAACAAACACAAGCGCCGCAAAAATGGTGAAAACGCCGAAGATACGGCAGTCAATGTCGGATTTAGTGGCTCTAAGTCCGGTCAGCGGAATGGGCCACTCAAAAATGACAATTCGGGTCCGTCCAGTCTGGACTGCATACTCGACCGCCCATGCCAAATTCATGGCACCCCAGGAAAACCAGCCAATCATACCAACAGAGAATGTTGGGTCTTCAAACAAGTTGGCAGGTCAGGCGGCAAAAACAAAGATAAGGGGTCTCAAAGCGATGATGGCGACGAGGAGCCCAGATCACAGAATACAGGAGGGCAAAAGAAATTTCCCCCGCAAATCCAAACGGTGAACGTGGTAAACGGCACCCACACCCCAACCCGGACCGGATGCGCACCCTAGGGACGCCGACTTAACGGAACCAGGCGTCCCACAATATAAACTAGGGCCGATCACCTTCAACCGCACGCATCGTCCGGTTAACACCAATCAGTGCAATCCAGCCGCACTAGTCCTCGACCCAATAATTGACAGGTTCCACCTCACGCGAGTCCTTATGGACGGAGGCAGCAGTCTAAACCTGCTTTACCAGGACACAGTGCGCAAGATAGGCATTGATCATTCGGTGATCAAGCCCACTAAAGCCACCTTCAGAGGTATTATACCAGGTGTGGAGGCCAGCTGTACAGGCTCCATCGCCCTTGAGGTAGTCTTCGGGTCACCAGACAATTACCGTGCCGAAGAGTTAATCTTCGACATCGTCCCCTTTCGCAGTGATTATCAGGCACTGCTCGGATGAACCACGTTCGCTCGATTCAACGCGGTGCCACATTACGCCTACCATAAGCTCAAGATGCCCGGTCCGCGCGACATGATCACGGTTAATGGCAAGGACGAACTTTCCGTCGGCACCAAGGAGTATACCGCTACTTTAACAGTAGAAGCAACGAGTGGCACCTTCCAATCGAACCTCGAGTCGACGGCCAGGCTCCCGGACACCGCCAAAGGCTAGGATAGGCCGCATACCGCGGCTCAACCGCTCTCCGGCACACAAACATTTCTTACATTCCCTTTGCAGGTTCACCCTTGCGCCGACCAGGACTGGCGATTTGGAAGCAGATCGAACGCGAAAGGGAATCCTTAGATATTCCCCACAATGACCATCCGACTATACTCCGGATCCGCACACGGCTTCTTCCCCCTGGTCTCAACAGGTTTCACAGTCATACCTTTTATTTATTTATCACATTATTTGTACTCATACGCATCGACGTACCATTCAAATACAACATGTGGATTTATATGACGCTTATCTGCTGTTATTCCTTATTGAAATTCTTTTGTCAAGTGGCATCCGTACGCCGCGATATGCCTTAAATATGCCAGGGGCTTTGTTTTACCCATAATACGGCAATAAAGTCCGAACACCTTCATGGAAGTTCGGCACCCCGAACTTATAGCATTATATGCATCAGCTCTGAATCATGTCTTGGGTCAAATGTTGGGTTTGCCCGGCTCCCATGTTTTGCTGCCTTACGTTCCGCTATATCGGCTAAGGCGGCACAGGGAGAACTACTGCGACTGTGTCGCGGTTCTTCCGGACGAGCACCTCAGTAGAGAAAGCCAAAAACTGACTGTCATGATACGGCGAGAGCTGGTCAGCTGTTCGAGAGGTTGTAAAATCATTAAGGATTTCTCCCGCATAATGCCATAACCAATGCAGCGTGCGATGGATCGGTTATTCTTCCGATCAGGTGCTTATTGAGCCCCTAGTGCGGTCTTCCGAACAGCAGGGGCTGCGCCTACCTTCCTTTTCTAAAGATCCTATGGCTAAGTGAGAGTGATAAATCCCTATAGTCCGATTGCCTGGTTCGCTGTGCTGAACACCTCCTTCGAAGGACCCAAAACTGGGATAAAGAGTGATCAGGTTTATCCTGAACACACCCGTACTTCCTACGTGTGGGCAGAAGCCGACGACTGGCCAACTCTCAGGATTAATATATAAAACGGCCGCACAGGAGGATAAACTTTCATATAACAGGCAATAAATAATAGAAATGACCTTGTTCAACATTACAAAGGACAACATGATTGTATTCATGGAAATATAACGTCCTTGGTGCATTGCTCCGCCGCAAGGCAGGATCCTTTCAGGACGCTTTCATAATATAATTCGGGCTTGCGGTGCTCCTTCCCCTCTGGCGGTCCCTCGGTCATCAGCTTTTCAGCATCCATCTTCCCCCAGTGCACCTTTGCGCGGGCGAAGGCCATTCGCGCACCCTCTATATAGACCGACCGCTTGATAACGTCAAGTCAAGAGCAGGCACTTACAAGCCACTTCACGAGCCCGAAGTAGCTGCTTGGAATCGGCTCGGCGGGCCATAGCCGGATAATCAAATCCTTCATGGCTAGTTCGGCCACCCTATGCAGTTCGATCAGCTGTTTCAGTTGATCGGCAAAAGGCACCGGATAATTTGGTGCCAGATACTATGACCAGAAGAGCTTATCCGCGGTTTCCCTTTCTTCGGATCGGTAGAATTGGGCGGCATCCGATATGCTACGGGGCAGCTCCGCAAATACCCCTGGAGAAGTCTGAATTCAAAATTAGAAACATGATTTTCTCCTCAAATACTTGCTTTACACGGAAAAAAGCCTTACCAGCCGCGATCTTCCTCGCCTCTTGGATCTCCCGCGAGGCGCCTTGGGTTTCCCCCAAGGCATCGCGCGCGGCCTGATGAGCCCTGGTGAGTTCGGATTCTTTCTCCGTTAAACTCTGCTCCAAGGTCTCGCATTTCTTCACGGCCTCTTGAAGCTCTTGCTTAGCTTCAATAACCCTGGCCTCGTGCTTCTCACGAAGGGCCTGCTCTACGGCTGCCTTTTTCTCGGCCTCGGCCACTGCCTTCTTAAGAGCCTCGACTTCGGTCATCGTCCCTAGCGCAAATCATGAAACATATTTTATCATACTGGAAATTAGTTCGCACTGAATGCGAACAAGGCTTGTGCATACCTTGTTTATCTTCCAACTGTCTTTTCAACTGGCCAAGTTCTTCTTTAGCCCGCTCCAGATTTTGATTCAGTCCGAAGACCTCCGCAGTATGAGAGGCAGCAGTCGCTACAGACGCCTCCTTATAAAAGAAGAGAGATAGATGTCATCAAGTGAGTCTTCCTGCGAACATAAATTTGATCCTATGTCCGGTTCTTACCGAACAGTGTATTAGGGGTTACTATCCATACTATGACACTCTTCGAAACCTCATAAAACATACCTCAAAGCCTCTTATAAGGCTGATACAGGCTTCATTCAGTCCACCCTGAATCTTCTCATTCACCGCACCCATAAGGGCACGATGTTCATCGACGATGGAGGCGCTCTTCAGCGCCAACAACAAAGCATCCGGGACCTCTGGTTGGACAGAGGTTGCCGGTGGAACAGGCACACCCCCTCCAGCCGAGGGAGGCTGCCTGCTTGATTCTGGAGCCGTATTGGTCTCCGGAATTGCATCCGGCTAGGGGCCGAATTCAAGATGGCCCCCTCCATCGACTCCCATGGGAATCTTCTCCCCCATGTCTCCGGCCCCTGAAGTTTGACCTCCAGGCGCCGCCTTCACGATCTTCCCCCCCTCCTTCGGGGGAAGGGGCCTTCGGGGCATCCCGCTCTCCATAGCATCCGAGCTCAGCAAATCCTCTGACGAGGATTGTTCGGTGCGGGACCTCGCCGGACTACAAAAAGTATGGCTCAGGTTAAAATATTATGCCATGATGAGTCTGGATGCATAAATGTGTTCGGATTTTATATACTCACGAGTTCACCAGGGGCTGGGCCCTGGGATCTGACTCCGGGCTGCTGTCGGCGGCGGCAGTGGGCTCCTCCGGAAGAGGAGTTTTTCCCTTTTAGGAGACTCGGCCTCCAAGTGTATGGAGGCCATCCTCTTCTTTCTTCCCCCCGCTGGGGATTCGTCTTCCTCCTCCTCATCCTCTTCGGAGGCAGAACGGGCGTTGGAGCCTTCGGATATTGTGTCCGAAGTGCCGCGGCGACGAAGGCCGCCCCGGGTCTTTTTGGCCTCCTTCTCGGCCTTCTTCTTCGGCGCCTTGTAAGGCGCCGGGACCAGCATCTTCGTCAGAAGTGGGCGGCCGGTTCTTCGGGCAACTGGGCCGGACAGTGGATCCGCCCCGCCTTCTTCGTCCAGCCCTAGGAGAGTTGTGGAAAACACATTAAGCATTTCCCTTGGGTTTTGCGGATAAAGCGTGCAATGACTTACCGAGCTTGCGGGGCAGGACAGTTGGTACCCACGGTCCTCGGCTGAGTCAGGCCATGATTAGCCAGACTTGAAAAGCACCTTCCAAATGTCTTTGTACGAGGAGCCAAAGAGCTCTCGCAGGGTCTGGTGCTTGGCCGGATCGAATTCCCATAAATTGAAAGCCCGTTGTTGACAAGGCAGGATCCGGCGAACTAACATCACTTGTACTACATTGACAAGTTCGATATTCTTGTCTTCTATATCCTTAGTAGGAAAAGGGGCTTTTACCCCGGTTCATAAGGGCCTTTAGTCCCGGTTCTGGAACCGGGACTAAAGGGTCGGTACTAATGCCCTAGCCCTTTAGTCCCGGTTCTTACACGAACCGGGACTAAAGGCCGTCCACGTGGCCGGTGCGGGGAGCCCAGGCAGGAGGGCCTTTGGTCCCGGTTGGTGCCACCAACCGGGACCAATAGGCATCCACGCGTCAGCACCTGGCAGGAGCTGAGGTTTTTGTTTTTTTTAAGGGGGGGGGGGTTTGGGGGTTTTGGGGGGTTAATTTAGGTTGTTATTAGGTAGCTATTAGAGAGAAGTGTCCTCTCTTATATCTCCGTGCTTGGTTTACCAACGCTACGTACTGCTATGCCTAAACATGGCTTAGATTTGAAGTGAAGGCAACATGTGGTGCATGTCAAAAGTAATACTAATCCGGACTTGATCAAGTTTGGATTGTACTACTTTCGACACGCACCACATGCATGTTGCCTTCACTTCAATCCAATCCATGTTCATTTCACCCGCGGATGTATAATAACTCTTCATGCGCGCATCATGCATCATCATATATAATAACAAGTCCTACTAATCATCATCATACAACTTCTACTCATTATTAATAACAAGTCATACGATCATCATCCTCACAGTCATCAAACCAACCCTACTTAATTGTTCTTAGCACATGATCATCAGTATTAGGTAGGACCGAAATACCCTCTTTAAGGTAAAATAGAATAAAACAATATAGACCCTGACTCTCCATTATGGAGAATGGAGATCATCCTGTCTCCAATTCTTGTGCCTCGCTTCCTTTTGCTTCCAATATCCTCCTTGCGACTGTCCATACATTTTTTCCATTCTTTGATTTGCATGTCTCCACTTCTTTAAGAAATCCGGTATGGACAGTTGAGATTCATAGGATGACCTGGTTGTATATTCAAAACATCAAGCCTACCATTCTGATACATCAAATGAGGCACACAATCCTCTGGGATTATCTGTTGAGAAACATAGTAATAACTTCATAGTTAGCAATGATAATGTACTAGTTTTAGAACTATGCAAAATATGCACGGATGTCGTAATAGTAAGAAATCTTACCAGGGTATCTCCATAGTAGTTACCGTAGTTCAACACGTGCACTAGTGGCACGTATTGACCATAATGTTGAGGAGTTTGATTGTAGATATTGTAATTCTCAATATCAGTACAAAATCCGACCATATGAGTTTTCTCCTTATAAGTTAACTCAGAGCCATCGGTGTAGTAGGTTCTGTCTGCCATGTTCCGCACATTGTTTGAACAATCAAAATAAGCTGTCAATGAAAATAAGCTGTCAACTATTTTGAAAAGAACAATATAAATTAGCTAATAACTATGTTTGAGAAACTCACATAGTGGTAGAATTGGAGGCGTATCAACAAGGACCCAAATGTCCATATTGTCTTGGTCGATGTCAGGATCACCAAGATCCATGGTGACAAGCATACCCTCATCAAAACCATACATCTTGCAAAATGCTTCCCAATTTTGCAACCAAAATGGGTTACGCTCTCAGAATTATACAGCTTTACTTCAAAATCTATATCATGATGGGTCCTTAGGTGAATTTTCTTTGTTTCCATACTTTCATGGTCTTCAAAACCCATCCTCTCCAAGACGTAGCGTCTTGCATGGCATGGGATAAGCTAGCCGAATTGTAAAAGATGAAAAGTACACGTTGAAATACTTGAAGTCGTGCTTAATTATGAAAAATAACACTTGTCGTCGTTGCGTACCGTTTCAACATCGAACGTCTCCTCCAGCTTAATACTGAAGCGCCGATTTTCGTCCAGGTGAGGCCTGTCGCACTGACCTCGGTCGTCGTGGCACCAGTCGCACTCCCCCGGGAGACTTTCGTCGTCCGAGTACGACATTTCCTATGTTCATAATTCAAATATTAAACATCTACAATTAAATATATGTACTAAAAAACCTAAGTTAGATCATTATTATTCATCATGGGTTGACTATCGGTTTGTCGAGTCTTTTCTTGAAAACTCTCAGCTCACGTGGTGTATACATTCGACCGCTGGTGATGGTCGCTCCTCCCTTTGTCCCCGTGTGCATTACACCAAAATGTCTAGCTAGCACACGGGAACAAAGGAGAAGCGACCCCCACGACAACAGTCGGGATTCTTCGTCCTCTCATATATATATGGTGGAACTCTCCCTCACTGATTCCTCTCTGACATTTGCGACCGTCGGTGATGGTAGCTCCTCCTTTCGTTCTCGAGTGCATTACACCAAATTGTCTAGCACACGGGAACGAAGGAGAAGCTACCCCCACGACAACAGTCGGGATTCTTCGTCCTCTCATATATGGTGGAGACTCGACAGACTTACAGTCAACCCGAAATATCGTTTAATTATCTTTCTAAAAGAGGATTTGGCTGGTCTCACCTCGATGTCGGAGGGGGCGGTGACGGGGACGACGGCGGGGATGATGGAGGGGCCGGGGGCTCCTAGATTTCTGGGAAAACAAAAACCCTATAAGCTATCAACTAATCATAGTGCTCTCCAATTTTAGCATTCAAAGTAGGATCGGAGTAGTTTTCCACTCTGAGCATTCAATAAGCAAAATCAAATCACAAAATAAAGTAGTATTCAAATTAGGATGCATTCAATTATAAGCAAAACTACATCATCTCCCTGCGTCCATACATCATCGAATATTATCACTAATACACCTCGAATACTATCATACATATAGCATCGCTAGTACAGCTAGAACAGTAGCGCCCAACGGGTATCGGTGCGGGCGGTGGACACCCAAAGGGACGGAACCATCACAGGATCATAGCTCCAGTGAGATCCCTGAAGAACCTGCCAGGTATTGTCGAACCTGCCCTCCAACGCAACCATGTAGCGACGGACGTGCTGGTCCTCCTCGCTGACACGGTGACGTACCACCTCCGCGGTGTCCGGAAGCCTCGGCACCGTCACTGGCCCATGCGAGCGCCACCAAACAAGGATCGGGTCAATGACGGGCTGGTTCCTCACCAACCTACGCCCACCGGAAGGTAGCACCTCCCAAAACCAGCCCGGCGGAGCCCAGTCCCGGACATGGCCCCTCTGATCAAGCCGGCCTCCTCCGCCGAGCCGACGACGAGGATGCGGGATAGGCATCTTCGACGTCGATGCGGGAATAATTGCTTTAACTAAAAAAACAAACTAGTTCTATTAATTTCCTTGCTAAAAATAAACTTCTTCTATAGTAAAATAAACTAGTTTTGTTAAATCAACTAGTTCAACTACTAATTAAGCACTTACTATAAATAAAATAAAGTAGTTTTATTAATTAATCAACTAGTTCAACTACTAAGCACTTACTATAAATAAATAAAATAAAGTAGTTCTTACTAAAAATAAACTACTTCTATATATAGTAAAATTTAATAAAATAGTTCTATTAATTAATGAACTAGTTCAACTACTAAGCACTTACTATAAATATATAAATAAAGTAGTTCTTACTAAAAATAAACTACTTCTATATATAGTAAAATTTAATAAAATAGTTTTATTAAATCAACTAGCTAGTTCAACTACTAAGCACTTATAACCTAAAATCATATAGCTACATTATATTCATACATACATAGTTCTATAAAATTGTATGAACATTATATTCATACATACATAGCCACATCCATTCATCATATAGCTAGCTACCACATACATATATATATATACATTATATATATGAAAAAATGCAATGAACAAAAAAATAATACAAATTATATGAAAAAAATAGAGCCGTGGCGTGGCGGCGGCTCACATCGGGCGACGGAGGGCGACGGCGTGGGCGGCGGAGGGCGACGGCGTGGGTGGC
>NC_057802.1:57878901-57879988 GCF_018294505.1 Triticum aestivum
GGCGGCGGGGGGCGGAGGACGACGGTGACGGCGACGGCGGCGGGGGGCGGAGGACGACGGCGACGGGCGATGGCGTGGGCTCGGGGGCACGGGCGACGGCGGCGGGGCAGCCTGGCGGTGTAGATCGAGCTCGCGGCATCGTCGGGCGGGGGGCAACTGGCGATGGAAATCTGAAAATTTCCTAAGTGCTGCTTATATAGCAAAGGCTTTGGTCCCGGTTCAACGCACAAACCGGAACCAATACCCACCCTTTAGTCCCGGTTGGTGGCACCAAGCAGAGGGCTTTGGTCCCGGTCGGTGGCACCAACCAGGACCAAAGGGGAGCATTGGTTCCGGTTGGAGCCACCAACCGGGACTAATGCGCTAGCGCGGTGCGGTGGGAAGTTTAGTCCCACCTCGCTAACTGAGAGAGCTCAGCACCTGTTTATAAGCTGCGTTGCAGCTCAGGTGCTGAGCTCCTCTCTAATATGCAGGCGTTACACATGCCTACCTTTGTCACTGCCATGTTGGGCCTATTGGGCCTGCGGGCCTGCATCCTGGCCCACGTGCAGATGGGTTTCTAGTCGTATGCAGGCCGTGTGGCCCATTAGGCGGCATTTTTTATTTTTTCCAGTATTTTTTTGTTTTTTGAATTATTTATTTTCTTTTGATTTTTGCTTCATTTTTTTGTTCTTTTTGCTTTTAGCTCAGAATAATTATAAACTTTCTGTTACTCCATTAGTTTCCAAATTATAATAGTTTAAATTTCATCCGGAAACTCGTCTGTTACAACGGGATTTAATTTTTTAAAACTTATTTGAACTCCTGACTTTTTGTGTGTTCAAAATGCACCATTCAAAGCCACATCATCATTTTTCAATCCTTTCTGACTTCATTTGTTATTTTTCATGCATTTACTAATTATTTTGAGCTATAAGACCCTAAAATTGAAAAGCATTTCAAATGAACTCTGAAAAGGTTGAAAGTTGGCATGATATCATCATTTCATCCACATAGCATGTGCAAGAAAGTTGAGAGGGTTACGGCAAAAACTGGATGCACTTCATGTACAAAACGGACAATCTCTTTCAAAGTATCAGGATTTCAT
>NC_057802.1:57880715-57881405 GCF_018294505.1 Triticum aestivum
CTCCTGACTTTTTGTGTGTTCAAAATGCACCATTCAAAGCCACATCATCATTTTTCAATCCTTTCTGACTTCATTTGTTATTTTTCATGCATTTACTAATTATTTTGAGCTATAAGACCCTAAAATTGAAAAGCATTTAAAATGAACTCTGAAAATGTTGAAAGTTGGCATGGTATCATCATTTCATCCACATAGCATGTGTAAGAGAGTTGAGAGGGTTACGGCAAAAACTGGATGCACTTCATGTACAAAACGTACAATCTCTTTCAAAGTATCAGGATTTCATACGGAAACTCGTTTGTTACAAGGGGATTTCATTTTTTAAAACTTATTTGAACTCCTGATTTTTGTGTGTTCAAAATGCACCATTCAAAGCCACATCATCATTTTTCAATCCTTTCTGACTTCATTTGTTATTTCTCATGCATTTACTAATTATTTTGAGATATAAGACCCTAAAATTGAAAAGCATTTCAAATGAACTCCGAAAAGGTTGCAAGTTGGCATGGTATCATCATTTCATCCACATAGCATGTGCAAGAAAGTTGAGAGGGTTACGGCAAAAACTGGATGCACTTCGTGTACAATACGGACAATCTCTTGCGAAGTATCAAGATTTCATACGGAAACTCGTCTGTTAAAAAGGGATTTCATATTTTAAAACTTATTTGAACTCCTGACTTTTTGTGT
>NC_057802.1:57881456-57882060 GCF_018294505.1 Triticum aestivum
TTCAAAATGCACCA
This sequence comes from Triticum aestivum, assembly GCF_018294505.1. Lineage (NCBI taxonomy): Eukaryota > Viridiplantae > Streptophyta > Magnoliopsida > Poales > Poaceae > Triticum > Triticum aestivum. The sequence continues at coordinate 57,881,471 of NC_057802.1, forward strand.
TCCAAAGCCACATCATTATTTTTCAATCCTTTCTGACTTCATTTGTTATTTTTCATGCATTTACTAATTATTTTGAGCTATAAGACCGTAAAATTGAAAAGCATTTCAAATGAACTCTAAAAAGGTTGGAAGTTGGCATGGAATCATCATTTCATCCATATAGCATGTGCAAGAAAGTTGAGAGGGTTACGGCAGAAACTGGATGCATTTCGTGTACAAAACGGACAATCTCTTTCAATGTATCAGGATTTCATACGGAAACTCGTCAATTACAAAGGGATTTCATTTTTTTAAACTTATTTGAACTCCTGACTTTTTGTGTGTTCAAAATGCACCATTCAAAGCCACATCATTATTTTTCAATCCTTTCTGACTTCATTTGTTATTTTTCATGCATTTACTAATCATTTTGAGCTATAAGACCCTAAAATTGAAAAGCATTTCAAATGAACTCTGAAAAGGTTGGAAATTGGCATGGTATCATCATTTCAACCACATAGCATGTGCAGAAAGTTGAGAGGGTTACGGCAAAAACTGGATGCACTTCGTGTACAAAACGGACAATCTCTTTCAAAGTATGAGGATTTCAT
>NC_057802.1:57882160-57882743 GCF_018294505.1 Triticum aestivum
TGTTATTTTTCATGCATTTACTAATTATTTTGAGCTATAAGACCCTAAAATTGAAAAGCATTTCAAATGAACTCCGAAAAGGTTGAAAGTTGGCATGATATCATCATTTCATCCACATAGCATGTGCAAGAAAGTTGAGAGGGTTACGGCAAAAACTGGATGCACTTCGTGTACAAAACGGACAATCTCTTTCAAAGTATCAGGATTTCATCCGGAAACTCGTCTGTTACAATGGGATTTCATTTTTTAAAACTTATTTGAACTCCTGACTTTTTGTGTGTTCAAAATGCACCATTCAAAGCCACATCATCATTTTTCAATCCTTTCTTACTTCATTTGTTATGTTTCATGCATTTACTAATTATTTTGAGCTATAAGACCATAAAATTGAAAAGCATTTCAAATGAACTCTGAAAAGGTTGAAAGTTGGCATGATATCATCATTTCATCCACATAGCATGTGCAAGAAAGTTGAGAGGGTTACGGCAAAAACTGGATGCACTTCGTGTACAAACCGGACAATCTCTTTCAAAGTATCAGGATTTCATCCGGAAACTCGTCTGTTACAAAGGGATTTCATTTT
>NC_057802.1:57882768-57883017 GCF_018294505.1 Triticum aestivum
AAAGTTGAGAGGGTTACGGCAAAAACTGGATGCACTTCGTGTACAAACCGGACAATCTCTTTCAAAGTATCAGGATTTCATCCGGAAACTCGTCTGTTACAAAGGGATTTCATTTTTTAAAACTTATTTGAACTCCTGACTTTTTGTGTGTTCAAAATGCACCATTCAAAGCCACATCATCATTTTTCAATCCTTTCTTACTTCATTTGTTATTTTTCATGCATTTACTAATTATTTTGAGCTATAAGA
>NC_057802.1:57883027-57883769 GCF_018294505.1 Triticum aestivum
GACAATCTCTTTCAAAGTATCAGGATTTCATCCGGAAACTCGTCTGTTACAAAGGGATTTCATTTTTTAAAACTTATTTGAACTCCTGAATTTTTGTGTGTTCAAAATGCACCATTCAAAGCCACATCATCATTTTTCAATCCTTTCTTACTTCATTTGTTATTTTTCATGCATTTACTAATTATTTTGAGCTATAAGACGCTAAAATTGAAAAGCATTTCAAATGAACTCTGAAAAGGTTGAAAGTTGGCATGATATCATCATTTCATCCACATAGCATGTGCAATAAAGTTGAGAGGGTTACGGAAAAAACTGGATGCACTTCGTGTACAAAACGGACAATCTCTTTCAAAGTATCAGGATTTCATCCGGAAACTCGTCTATTACAATGGGATTTCATTTTTTAAAACTTATTTGAACTCCTGACTTTTTGTGTGTTCAAAATGCACCATTGAAAGCCACATCATCATTTTTCAATCCTTTCTTACTTCATTTGTTATTTTTCATGCATTTACTAATTATTTTGAGCTATAAGACCCTAAAATTGAAAAGCATTTCAAATGAACTCCGAAAAGGTTGAAAGTTGGCATGATATCATCATTTCATCCACATAGCATGTGCAAGAAAGTTGAGAGGGTTACGGCAAAAACTGGATGCACTTCGTGTACAAAACGGACAATCTCTTTCAAAGTATCAGGATTTCATCCGGAAACTCGTCTGTTACAAAGGGATTTCATTTTTT
>NC_057802.1:57888647-57889513 GCF_018294505.1 Triticum aestivum
CAAAGGGATTTCATTTTTTAAAACTTATTTGAGCTCCTGACTTTTTGTGTGTTCAAAATGCACCATTCAAAGCCACATCATCATTTTTCAATCCTTTCTTACTTCATTTGTTATTTTTCATGCATTTACTAATTATTTTGGGCTATAAGACCCTAAAATTGGAAAGCATTTCAAATGAACTCTCAAAAGGTTGAAAGTTGCCATGATATCATCATTTCATCCACATAGCATGTGCAAGAAAGTTGAGAGGGTTACGGCAAAAACTGGATGCACTACGTGTACAAACCGGACAATCTCTTTCAAAATATCAGGATTTCATCCGGAAACTCGCCTGTTACAAAGGGATTTCATTTTTTAAAACTTATTTGAACTCCTGACTTTTTGTGTGTTCAAAATGCACCATTCAAAGCCACGTCATCATTTTTCAATCCTTTCTTACTTCATTTGTTATCTGTCATGCATTTACTAATTATTTTGAGCTATAAGACCCTAAAATTGAAAAGCATTTCAAATGAACTCTGAAAAGGTTGAAAGTTGGCATGATATCATCATTTCATCCACATAGCATGTGCAAGAAAGTTGAGAGGGTTACGGCAAAAACTGGATGCACTTCGTGTACAAAACGGACAATATCTTTCAAAGTATCAGGATTTCATCCGGAAACTCATCTGTTACAAAGGGATTTCATTTTTTTAAACTTATTTGAGCTCCTGACTTTTTGTGTGTTCAAAATGCACCATTCAAAGCCACATCATCATTTTTCAATCCTTTCTTACTTCATTTGTTATTTTTCATGCATTTACTAATTATTTTGAGCTATAAGACCCTAAAATTGAAAAGCATTTCAAATGAACTCCGAAAAGGTT
>NC_057802.1:57889606-57890191 GCF_018294505.1 Triticum aestivum
TGGATGCACTTCGTGTACAAAACGGACAATCTCTTTCAAAGTATCAGGATTTCATCCGGAAACTCGTCTGTTACAAAGGGATTTCATTTTTTTAAACCTTATTTGAACTCCTGACTTTTTGTGTGTTCAAAATGCACCATTCAAAGGCACATCATAATTGTTCAATCCTTTCTGACTTCATTTGTTATTTTTCATGCATTTACTAATTATTTTGAGCTATAAGACCCGAAAATTGAAAACATTTCAAATGAACTCTTAAAAGGTTGAAAGTTGGCATGATATCATCATTTCATCCACATAGCATGTGCAAGAAAGTTGAGAGGGTTACGGCAAAAACTGGATGCACTTCGTGTACAAAACGGACAATCTCTTTCAAAGTATCAGGATTTCATCCGGAAACTCGTCTGTTACAATGGGATTTCATTTTTAAAACTTATTTGAACTCCTGACTTTTTGTGTGTTCAAAATGCACCATTCAAAGCCACATCATCATTTTTCAATCCTTTCTGACTTCATTTGTTATTTTTCATGCATTTACTAATTATTTTGAGCTATACGACCCTAAAATTGAAAAGCATTTCAAAT